>NW_025746591.1:87500-101077 GCF_021184085.1 Oncorhynchus gorbuscha | reverse complement strand
AGACAGCCTTCACCGTAGATCAGACTACGTGCTACAGGTTTCCCTTGCAGCAGGCAGACGCAGACCCAAACCAGACGGTGGTAGAAGAGGTGAGGATGGACTCAGTGATGGACATGTAGAACCCAACCAGAATTGTCCAAGATAGTACATCCTCTGCTGAGACTTCCTGGTCAATACTGTGATGTTGTCCTCCCACTTGAGGTTGTGGGAGAGATGATTGTCAACCAGGAATTTGAATGACTTGGCCATGCTAACAGCTGAGCCGTTAATCTGGAGGGGGAGAGATGGTGGTGAGGAGAGTTTCCTGAAGGCAAACACCATCTCCAAGGTTTTTGACTGTGTTGAGTTACATTTACATTTACATTTAAGTCATTTAGCAGACACTCTTATCCAGAGCGACTGTTGCGACTGCACCAGACCACCAGGCAGTCAGCCTCTTCAACGGTACTTGGACTCGTCGCCGCCAGAGATGAGACCGACCAGGGTGATGTCATCAACAAACCTGACTAGTTAGATAGATGTGTCATTGAAGGTTCAGTCATTGGTGTGGAGGGAGTAGAGGAGGTGCAGTCATTGGTGTGGAGGGAGTAGAGGAGGTGCAGTGTTTAGTGAGTACGCCAGATCAGAGGTTGTAGGGGTGACCAGGGATGTTCTCTGTTTAGTGAGTCCTCCAGATCAGAGGCTGTAGGGACGACCAGGGATGTTCTCTGTTTAGTGAGTCCTCCAGATCAGAGGTTGTAGGGGTGACCAGGGATGTTCTCTGTTTAGTGAGTCCTCCAGATCAGAGGCTGTAGGGACGACCAGGGATGTTCTCTGTTTAGTGAGTCCACCAGATCAGCGGCTATAGGGATGACCAGGGATGTTCTCTGTTTAGTGAGTCCTCCAGATCAGAGGCAGTAGGGATGACCAGGGATGTTCTCTGTTTAGTGAGTCCTCCAGATCAGAGGCAGTAGGGATGACCAGGGATGTTCTCTGTTTAGTGAGTCCTCCAGATCAGAGGCTGTAGGGACGACCAGGTATGTTCTCTGTTTAGTGAGTCCACCAGATCAGCGGCTATAGGGATGACCAGGGATGTTCTCTTTAAGTGTGTGAATTGGGCCATTTTCCTGTCAAAATATAACGAGTACTTTTGAGTCTGGGAAAAGGTATGGAGTAAAAATTACAATGTTTTCTTTAGGAATTGTAGTGAAGTAAAAGTAAAAGTTGTCAAAAATATAAATAGTAAAGTAAAGAACAGATACTTTGAGTTATTTTTACATAAGTACTTTACACCACTGCACACACACACACACACACACACACACACACACACACACACACACACACACACACACACACACACACACACACACACACACACACACACACACACACACACACACACACACACACACACACACACACACACACACACATGCACGGCACTCTAAGGTTACTTCAGTTCTTGTCCCCACGTCTCAGTGTCTCAGTGAGCCACATCTGCGTGAGTGGATGTGGTGGGTGTTCTATGTGGAAGGGTGGAACCCTGTCACCACTAAAATGTTGTAAGTAGATCATTTTCCACTGAAGGGTTCTATCCTGAATCAAAAAGGCTTCTCCCATGGGGCCAAACAAGTAACTTTGTTTCTTCATAGAGTGTAACCTGCTCTGCTTCAGGCTCTGCTCTGGGTTCTCAGTAAGAGCTGTAAGATCCCATTAAAGAAGTGGCTTGTCAGAGCTTTACTCCACTCGGGAAATGTCTGCCGTAATGTCTTTCCTTCACTGGTTATAGGAATGCTGCTTTCTCTCTCTCTCTCTCTCTCTCTCTCTCTCTCTCTCTCTCTCTCTCTCTCTCTCTCTCTCTCTCTCTCTCTCTCTCTCTCTCTCTCTCTCTCTCCCCCTTCCCTCTCTCTTTTCCTCTCTCTGCTCCCATGCTGGGAATAGTAAGTGAGAAAGAAAATGATTGAATCCTTTTTCGGGAGGCCCTCTTAAAACAACACCAGGTTACATCGTCAAACAGCAATTCAGGCGCTAGTGTTACAGTTGCTGACGGCTTGCCAGGGAGCCCCCACAGTTTGGCTCGCTTCTGGACCAGTCGGGTTGGCCCGGGCCACCGTTAAAATATGAGTGGCTCTGAGAGGAGCTCCTTATGGTGATAGAGGAGGAATCCCCACTGTTCCAGCCAAACAGAGGTTAGGAAGGAGGCACATCGAAGGAGATTCACAGCCCAACGCGCCACTGGAGAGGATCAACTTGTCCTGGCTCTGATGCCCAGGGAAATGGGAGTGAATGAGATTAATAGTCCACATTGGTGTTGGTGGTGGGGGAACTCCCATGACAGTTTAAGCTATTCACGTAGTGGATTGAAATGTTCGATTCAAGAATAAACAAATAAATCCCCATTGAAATTGCCATTTTCTACTCGTGAAATGGGAATTCAATGCTATTTTCCTGAATCCGCTACATTGGAAATTGACACGTCACTGAGAATCTTCTCTCCTCTGTCTTCTGATGATCATCCCTGCCAAAGAGAAACATTATTAAAATGGCGCTGGAGGGAATAGCAGCTGTTCTACGGACTCCTGACCAAGTGTGCCATTTTGTGCGGATCGCAACCTTTTTTAAAAATAAATAATGTTTCCGTCATCGTTTCCTATGACTAGAAAGATCTTCTGGACCTCCCTTCACCTCAATTTGAATGAAGATTTCTACTTCAATGAGTTGGCGGTGAAGGACGTACTTCTCATTCCGGACCAAATCCCAGACACTCAAAAAAGGAAGAGGCAGTGTTCTAGAGGCAAAGGGGATACCTGACGAGACTACGTCGGAGAGTGGATAAACTGTCTCTACCCTCTGTTCCTTTTGGCGAACGTGCAATCACTAGAGAATAAACTGGACTGGCTCGGTTCGAGACTATCCTGTCAACGTGATCTGAAGAACTGTAACATCCTAGGTTTCTCGGTGTCGTGGCTGAACAAGGACATGGGACATTTAAATGTAGCTGGTTATTCTATACATCAGCAGGACAGAACGGCAGCATCAGGTGAACTCATGCTGGGGGGGGTGTCTCTTTGTCAACAACAGCTGGTGTCTCTAATATAAAGGAAGAGCTGAAAGATCATACAATTTACCAAGAGAGGGTTTTCATCTATATTTTTCATAGCATTTCCATCACAAACTGATGCTGTCACTAAGACCACACTCAACGAGCTGTAGGCAGCATGTAGCCTAGTTGTTAAAAACAACTGTTGTTACTGTTTTCTTCCGTCGAAAGAGAGTCGGACCAAAATGCAGCGTGGTTAGTTCGATACATCTTTAATGAAGGAAAAAACACGAACAATACAAAAACAACAAATGGAATGTGAAAACCTATACAGCCTATTTGGTGACAACTAACACAGAGACAGGAACAATCACCCACCAAACACTCAAAGAATATGGCTGCCTAAATATGGTTCCCAATTAGAGACAACGATAATCACCTGCCTCTGATTAAGAACCGCCTCAGGCAACCATAGACTTTCCTAGACAACCCTACTCAGCCACAATCCCAATACCTACTAAAACCCCAATACAAAAACACACCACACAATAAACCCATGTCACACCCTGGCCTGACCAAATAAATAAAGAAAACACAAAATACTAAGACCAAGGCGTGACACCAGTAGCCAATAGGTTGCTGGTTTGAAACTCTGAGCCGGCAGGGTGGAAAACATGTTCTGCTCTGCCCTTCAGCAAGGCAGTCAACCCCAAACAAGAATTACTCCTGATGATCTCGATGAAGGCAGCCCCCCTGCACCTCTCTGATTCAGAGGGCTTGGGTTAAATGCAGAAGACACATTTTGGTTGAAAGCATTCAGTAATGCAACTGACCTCTTTCCCCGTAAAGGGCCATAAGCAATCAACAAAAATGCTCACCCAGAGGTGGCGCTCCTAGTGGCCGGTGATAGTAATGCAGAAAAACTGATATCTGTTTAACTTCATTTCTAGATCACCTTTTACTCCATACACAGAGATGCATTCGATGCTCTCCATTTGTTAAATCTGACCATCGTACCCTCCTGATTCCTGCTGACATGCTAATACTCAGAAGTACCAGTGACTCCGACAATACGAAAGTGGTCTGATGAAGTGGATGCTAAAGCTACAGGACTGTTTCAGTACCACAGACTGAAATATATTCCCGGATTCATCCGATGGCATTGAGGAGCTTACCACATCAGTTACTGGCTTCATTAATAAGTGCATCGATGACGTCGTCCCCACAGTGACCGTACGTACATATCCCAAACAGAAGCCATGGGTTACAGGCAACTTCCACACTGAGCTAAAGGCTAGAGCTGTCGCTTTCAAGCCGTTGTTGCTCATGAACGCTTCTACTTCACAAAAAACAGCACTTACAGTTGACCGGGGGCAGCTCTAGCAGGGCAGAAATTTGATGAACTGACTTGTTGGAAAGGTGGCATCCTATAACGGTGCCACGTTGAAAGTAACTGAGCTCTTCAGTGAGGCCATTTTACTGCCAATGTTTGTCTATGGAGATTGCATGGTTGTGTGCTTGATTTTCATACACCTGTCAGCAACGAGTGTGGCTGAAATAACCGAATCCACTCATTTGAATGGGGCGTCCACATACTTTTGTATATATATTGTATCACGGATTACAAAGGGAAACCCAGCCGCGAGCTGCCCAGTGACTTGAGCCAACCAGACAAGCTAAATGCCATCTACTCTTGCTTCCAGGCAAGCAACACTGAAACATGCATGAGAGCATCAGCTGATCATGACGACTGTGTGATCACACTCTCCATAGCAAATGTGAGTAAGACCTTTAAACAGGTTAACATTCACAAGGCCACAGGGCCAGACGGATGAACCAGGACGCGCACTCAGAGCATGCGCTGACAAGCTGGCAAGTGTCTTCACTGACATTTTCAACCTCTCCCTGACCCAGTATATAATACCTACATGTTTCAAGCAGACCACCATAGTCTCTGTGCCCAAGAACGCCATGGTAACATGTCTAAATGACTATCGCTCAGTAGAACACGTTTGTAGCCATGAAGTGCTTTGAAAAGCTGGTTATGACTCACATCAACACCATCATCCCAGACACCCTGGACCCAGTCCATTTCACATACCGCCCCAACAGATCCACAGATGGTTTCATCTTTATTTCACTCCACACTGCCCAATACCACCTGGACAAGAGGAACACCTATTTAAGAACGCTGTTCATTGACCACAGCTTGGTGACACGACAACGGTTGGCCTGATCACCAATGATGATGAGACAGCCTATTGGGAGGAGGTCAACGACCTGTAAGTGTGGGTGCCAGGACAACAACTTCTCCCTCAACGTCAGCAAGACAAAGGAGCTGATCGTGGAATACCGAGTACCTCTCCATTCACCTTGTGGAGCTGGTCAAGTGGAACGGGTCAAGTGGAACGGGTCCAGAGCTTCAAGTTCCTTGGTGTCCACATCACTAAGGACCTGTCCTGGTCCACACACACCAACATAGCCGTGAAGAGGCTACGACAACGCCTCTGATTGACTGGTCCCTTTACCTACATGTACATATTACCTCAATTACTTCAGCTAACTCATACCCCTGCACATTGACTCTGTACTGGTACTCCTTGTATATAGTCTCATTATTATAATACTATAGGGGTACTGGTACTCCTTGTATATAGTCTCATTATTATAATACTACAGGGGTACTGGTACTCCTTGTATATAGTCTCATTATTATAATACTACAGGGGTACTGGTACTCCTTGTATATAGTCTCATTATTATAATACTACAGGGGTACTGGTACTCCTTGTATATAGTCTCATTATTATAATACTACAGGGGTACTGGTACTCCTTGTATGTAGTCTCATTATTATAATACTACAGAGGTACTGCTACTCCTTGTATATAGTCTCATTATTATAATACTTTTTAAACTCTGATTTGTTGGGAAAGGTCTTGTCGGCATTTCACGGCATCACTTGTTGTTTTCGGCACATTAGACAAATCAAATTTGATTTGATTATTCCCGGTCCCCAAATTCCCATTTTCAGATCCCAGTTGGGAAAAGCGATAGCGTAATTAGCTCTCTCCGGGAGTAGCAGTGAGTTCTCTAGAAGCTCGAAGCTCCTGATGTGGAATCAGAGTAGCGTCTGGGGCCTTTGTTGGAATTAAGGGCACAATACGTAACCCTTCCCTGGGGCGTTCTGATGCTCTGATGCTGTCTGAAGGGGATGACTTGGGTTACCAGATACCCCCCAAATCCTCATATCCCCCCCCTGGACAGTCTGGTCGAGCACAGAGCAGGACAGGAAGGTTCAGAGCAACAACAAACTGCACAGAGCAGGACAGGAAGGTTTAGAGCAACAACAAACTGCACAGAGCAGGACAGGAAGGTTCAGAGCAACAACAAACTGCACAGAGCAGGACAGGAAGGTTTAGAGCAACAACAAACTGCACAGAGCAGGACAGGAAGGTTCAGAGCAACAACAAACTGCACAGAGCAGGACAGGAAGGTTTAGAGCAACAACAAACTTCACAGAGCAGGACAGGAAGGTTCAGAGCAACAACAAACTGCACAGAGCAGGACAGGAAGGTTTAGAGCAACAACAAACTGCACAGAGCAGGACAGGAAGGTTCAGAGCAACAACAAACTGCACAGAGCAGGACAGGAAGGTTCAGAGCAACAACAAACTGCTCAGAGCAGGACAGGAAGGTTTAGAGCAACAACAAACTGCACAGAGCAGGAAAGGAAGGTTCAGAGCAACAACAAACTGCACAGAGCAGGACAGGAAGGTTTAGAGCAACAACAAACTGCACAGAGCAGGACAGGAAGGGTTAGAGCAACAACAAACTGCACAGAGCAGGACAGGAAGGTTCAGAGCAACAACAAACTGCACAGAGCAGGACAGGAAGGTTACATTACATGAATGTAATTCTGGAACAGGCTCAGAACTCCTCAATCATACTGAGATGTCCAATGCTTTATACAGTCTGTCTGTCTGTCTGTCTGTCTGTCTGTCTGTCTGTCTGTCTGTCTGTCTGTCTGTCTGTCTGTCTGTCTGTCTGTCTGTCTGTCTGTCTGTCTGTCTGTCTGTCTGTCCGTTTCTCTCTCTCTCTGTTTTTCCATCTGTTCGGCCGTCCGTTCCTCTCTCTCTCTCTCTCACTGTCCATCTGTACGTCTGTCCGTCTGTTGGTCTGTTGGTCTGTCCGTCTGTCCATCTGTCCGTCCGTCTATTCATTCATTCGTCCGTCTGTCTATTTATCTCTCTCTCTCTATCTCTCTCTCTCTCTCTCTCTCTCTCTCTCTCTCTCTCTCTCTCTCTCTCTCTCTCTCTCTCTCTCTCTCTCTCTCTCTCTCTCTCTCTCTCTCTCTCCCCCTCTCCCAGTCTTTCCGTCTGTCTTCTCTCTCTCCCTCTGTCTGTCTCTCCCTCTGTCTTCTCTCTCTCTCCCTCTGTCTGTCTCTCTGTCTGTCTTCTCTCTCTCCCTCTGCCTCCTCTATCTTTTGCCCCAACACAACCTTCCGCTGTCACAGCATATTAAAAGGTGTTTACATGTGCATGTCCAATGTGATGAATATGTATGTGACCTGTTTCTCTGGAGCCTCTGCCTGCCCTCTCCTCGCTGACTCCTCAGGCACAAAACAACACTTCTCAATGAGCACAGCATGCAGCGCACACACACACACACAAACACACACACACGCACGCACACACACACACACACACACACACACACACACACACACACACACACACACACACACACACACACACACACACACACACACACACACACACACACACACACACACACACACACACACACACACACACACACACACACACACACACACACACACA
Organism: Oncorhynchus gorbuscha; assembly: GCF_021184085.1. NCBI lineage: Eukaryota > Metazoa > Chordata > Actinopteri > Salmoniformes > Salmonidae > Oncorhynchus > Oncorhynchus gorbuscha. The sequence goes on along the minus strand of NW_025746591.1, from coordinate 93,212 downwards.
CACACACACACACACACACACACACACACACACACACATCATCCTGACCTTTCACTATGTGTGTTTTATGTATAAAGAAGGGGAGGAGGGGAGGCTAGCCTGAAGACTGTAGAGGAGGGGAGGCTAGCCTGAAGACTGTAGAGGAGGGGAGGCTAGCCTGAAGACTGTAGAGGAGGGGAGGCTAGCCTGAAGACTGTAGAGGAGGGGAGGCTAGCCTGAAGACTGGAGAGGATGGGAGGCTAGCCTGAAGACTGGAGAGGATGGGAGGCTAGCCTGAAGACTGGAGAGGATGGGAGGCTAGCCTGAAGACTGTAGAGGAGGAGATGCTAGCCTGAAGACTGTAGAGGAGGAGGCTAGGATGGGAGGCTAGCCTGAAGACTGGAGAGAGGGAGGCTAGGAAGACTGGAGAGGAGGGGAGGCTAGCCTGAAGACTGGAGAGGAGGGGAGGCTAGCCTGAAGACTGTAGAGGAGGGGAGGCTAGCCTGAAGACTGTAGAGGAGGGGAGGCTAGCCTGAAGACTGGAGAGGAGGGGAGAAGACTGAGAGGAGGGGAGGCTAGCCTGAAGACTGGAGAGGAGGGGAGGTTAACTTGAAGACTGAAGAAGAGGGGAGGCTAGCCTGAAGACTGGAGAGGAGGGGAGGCTAGCCTGAATACTGTAGAGGAGGGGAGGCTAGCCCGAAGACTGTAGAGGAGGGGAGGCTAGCCTGAAGACTGGAGAGGAGGGGAGGCTAGCCTAAAGACTGGAGAGGAGGGGAGGCTAGCCTGAATACTGTAGAGGAGGGGAGGCTAGCCTGAAGACTGTAGAGGAGGGGAGGCTAGCCTGAAGACTGGAGAGGAGGGGAGGCTAGCCTGAAGACTGGAGAAGAGGGGAGGTTAACTTGAAGACTGGAGAAGAGGGGAGGCTAGCCTGAAGACTGGAGAGGACTGGGGAGGCTAGCCTGAAGACTGGAGAGGAGGGGAGGCTAGCCTAAAGACTGGAGAGGAGGGGAGGCTAGCCTGAGAGGAGACTGGAGAGGAGGGGAGGCTAGCCTGAAGACTGGAGAGGAGGGGAGGCTAGCCTAAAGACTGGAGAGGAGGAGAGGCTAGCCTGAAGACTGTAGAGGAGGGGAGGCTAGCCTGAAGACTGGAGAGGAGGGGGAGGCTAGCCTAAAGACTGGAGAGGAGGGGAGGCTAGCTGAAGACTGAAGACTGAAGGAGAGGAGGGGAGGTTAGCTTGAAGACTGCAGAAGAGGGGAGGTTAACTTGAAGACTGGAGAAGAGGGGAGGCTAGCCTGAAGACTGGAGAGGAGGGGAGGCTAGCCTGAAGACTGGAGAGGAGGGAGGCTAGCCTGAAGACTGGAGAGGAGGGGAGGCTAGCCTGAAGACTGGAGAGGAGGGGAGGCTAGCCTGAAGACTGGAGAGGAGGGGGAGGCTAGCCTGAAGACTGGAGAGGAGGGGAGGCTAGCCTGAAGACTGAAGGAGAGGAGGGGAGGCTAGCCTGAAGACTGGAGAGGAGGGGAGGCTAGCCTGAAGACTGGAGAGGAGGGGAGGCTAGCCTGAAGACTGGAGAGGAGGGGAGGCTAGCCTGAAGACTGGAGAAGACTGAAGACTGGAGAGGAGGGGAGGCTAGCCTAAAGACTGGAGAGGAGGAGAGGCTAGCCTGAAGACTGGAGAAGAGGGGAGGTTAACTTGAAGACTGGAGAAGAGGGGAGGTTAGACTGAAGACTGGAGAACAGGGGAGGCTAGCCTGTAGACTGGAGAGGATGGGAGGCTAGCCTGAAGACTGTAGAGGAGGAGATGCTAGCCTGAAGACTGTAGAGGAGGGGAGGCTAGCCTGAATACTGTAGAGGAGGGGAGGCTAGCCCGAAGACTGTAGAGGAGGGGAGGCTAGCCTGAAGACTGGAGAGGAGGGGAGGCTAGCCTAAAGACTGGAGAGGAGGGGAGGCTAGCCTGAATACTGTAGAGGAGGGGAGGCTAGCCTGAAGACTGTAGAGGAGGGGAGGCTAGCCTGAAGACTGGAGAGGAGGGGAGGCTAGCCTGAAGACTGGAGAAGAGGGGAGGTTAACTTGAAGACTGGAGAAGAGGGGAGGCTAGCCTGAAGACTGGAGAGGAGGGGAGGCTAGCCTGAAGACTGGAGAGGAGGGGAGGCTAGCCTAAAGACTGGAGAGGAGGGGAGGCTAGCCTGTAGACTGGAGAGGAGGGGAGGCTAGCCTGAAGACTGGAGAGGAGGGGAGGCTAGCCTAAAGACTGGAGAGGAGGAGAGGCTAGCCTGAAGACTGTAGAGGAGGGGAGGCTAGCCTGAAGACTGGAGAGGAGGGGAGGCTAGCCTAAAGACTGGAGAGGAGGGGAGGCTAGCCTGAAGACTGGAGAGGAGGGGAGGTTAGCTTGAAGACTGCAGAAGAGGGGAGGTTAACTTGAAGACTGGAGAAGAGGGGAGGCTAGCCTGAAGACTGGAGAGGAGGGGAGGCTAGCCTGAAGACTGGAGAGGAGGGGAGGCTAGCCTGAAGACTGGAGAGGAGGGGAGGTTAGCCTGAAGACTGGAGAGGAGGGGAGGCTAGCCTGAAGACTGGAGAGGAGGGGAGGCTAGCCTGAAGACTGGAGAGGAGGGGAGGCTAGCCTGAAGACTGGAGAGGAGGGGAGGCTAGCCTGAAGACTGGAGAGGAGGGGAGGCTAGCCTGTAGACTGGAGAGGAGGGGAGGCTAGCCTGAAGACTGGAGAGGAGGGGAGGCTAGCCTAAAGACTGGAGAGGAGGAGAGGCTAGCCTGAAGACTGTAGAAGAGGGGAGGCTAGCCTGAAGACTGGAGAGGAGGGGAGGCTAGCCTAAAGATTGGAGAGGAGGGGAGGCTAGCCTGAAGACTGGAGAGGAGGGGAGGTTAGCTTTAAGACTGCAGAAGAGGGGAGGTTAACTTGAAGACTGGAGAAGAGGGGAGGCTAGCCTGAAGACTGGAGAGGAGGGGAGGCTAGCCTGAAGACTGGAGAGGAGGGGAGGCTAGCCTGAAGACTGTAGAGGAGGGGAGGCTAGCCTGAAGACTGTAGAGGAGGGGAGGCTAGCCTGAAGACTGGAGAGGAGGGGAGGTTAGCTTGAAGACTGGAGAAGAGGGGAGGCTAGCCTGAAGACTGGAGAAGAGGGGAGGTTAACTTGAAGACTGGAGAAGAGGGGAGGTTAGACTGAAGACTGGAGAACAGGGGAGGCTAGCCTGTAGACTGGAGAGGAGGGGAGGTTAGCTTGAAGACTGGAGAGGAGGGGAGGTTAGCTTGAAGACTGGAGAAGAGGGGAGGTTAGCTTGAAGACTGGAGAAGCGGGGAGGCTAACCTGAAGACTGGAGAAGACTGGAGAAGAGGGGAGGATAGCCTGAAGACAACTAATTTCAAATACAGGTTTGTGACGCTTTTAAACCAGTGAGCTCTTTCACTCATCCCCTTCATGGGTCAGAGGTCCATGCTGACTTCTGGATCTGGGTCAGAGGTCAATGCTGACTTCTGGATCAGGGTCAGAGGTCAATGCTGACTTCTGGATCTGGGTCAGAGGTCAATGCTGACTTCTGGATCTGGGTCAGAGGTCAATGCTGACTTCTGGATCTGGGTCAGAGGTCAATGCTGACTTCTGGATCTGGGTCAGAGGTCAATGCTGACTTCTGGATCTGGGTCAGAGGTCAATGCTGACTTCTGGATCTGGGTCAGAGGTCAAAGCTGACTTCTGGATCTGGGTCAGAGGTCAATGCTGACTTCTGGATCTGGGTCAGAGGTCAAAGCTGACTTCTGGATCAGGGTCAGAGGTCAAAGATTGATTTGAGCCATTCACCGAGTATTATGATTTTTGTTTACACTTTTTATGAAATGCTATTTTTCATGCTGTAAATATTATTAATATATAATAATAATAATAAATAATTATTTTTATTTGGTTCCACTATCACCTCAGCGAACGCTAGTTTTCCTCGGGGCCAGTGCCTTCCATTGACCCAGATCACATTATAAACCTTGGCATTGGTATAAATACAAGCATCTCTTGCCTCTGTGTTAAAACAATTAGTTGTACACTGTAAAGGCAACAGTACTTGAACCTCATAATGCACTTTGCACAAGTCCTCCCTAGAGCTGTTGTGGTAACCGTATTTCCGTCACACCGGCGGTCACCGGAGGTCATGAAGGCTGTCAAATTCCATGTGACCGTTAAGTCATGGTAATTACGCGTCTCCACTCTCTGATGCTGCTGATGGTCATTAGTAACCTACCAAACTTGCTAACTGCCTGGGGACTCAGCACTCTATTGTCCTTCTAATCACACTGACATCAATGCAAATGTATTCGAAAATCTAATCAAACACTTCATGAGAGCCCATGAACTCATGTTGCGCAACATTTCAATAGGCTACGTAATTGTGCGAGAAAACAGAGTGATGGCCTCTACTAAAAATAGGAGGATGAGCTTTCTATAGGCCTACTGTATTTATTTATCAACTTTCCTATGATTAAGCACATTGCTTATATTTACAACAGGAGTATAGCCTACCTGGCTGGTACAAAAATACACCACGGGGAAAAGCGTCCTCCGTTCACTAATTTAAGTGCAAAGGCGTCATGTATTTCTTCTCGCTGCCCCTGTTTCAATACAGGTGCATGATAATTGTCTATTTTAAATCAAAACAAATTTCACACATATATTATTTGGTATATGCAAAGGCGAGATTAAATCAAGGATTGTCTGATGGGTGACAATATTAGCCCGTCACTTGTGAATGATATATTATCACTTGTGAATTATATATTATCACTTGTGAATGATGCCCATAAGAAATAATGTTTTTTTTTTTTGCGACTAGCTAATAGGCCGATATAAGGTTTATATCACAACTAAGGTGGCCAAATAACTTCTTAAAATGAATCACATTAATCCGCTTTACAAGGGGTGTAGAGCAATAACTACATATATAAGCAGTGTGTGAGTTTCTAGTTTGGTTGAAGATAATTTTCACCATAAAATGCACCTTCATAATAAAAGCATTACATGCACACCTTTGATAAGGATTTTTTTCGCGAATGGAATATTCATGCTTTTAGCCTCCTACCATGTGTGCATTGCTGCTCTTATAATGTGAAGAAACGGCCTAATAGTTTATCACATTTTAATCTAAATGTTCTGATCTGTTGCATCAGTCACCTTGTGTTTAATGCTAATGGTTGTACTCATTTGGGATCTATCGCATCCCACAACTGTCCCAGACTATGTTTGTAATATTTATTTTTTCGCACAGAATAGAATAGGTCGACCTTTGTACTATGGGGGATTGTAGATTGACAGAGGCTGGTGCTTTATGCTGTTCATCAGGCCAACTCATATTCTTGACCGATGAGAAGTAAATGTGGACAGTTCTTCCAATATCTTCAACATGCACCTCAAAATTGAATTATGATTTGCGCAGTTTAGTCCCTGATGTGCCCGTCTTCACTTGTAGCCTGTGGGAAAGACCCGGTCATGTGATGGAGCGTGCAGCACTCATGGAGAAGCGCACAATGGCCACTGGCCACAAAAGGCATGGATTTTGTTTTAGGGTGTATGACGACCACACAAAGGGGATGCCACCGTGAAATTCTAGGTATTATCAAGTGCTTGTCAAATTGTGACTGAGAGACTGATGAAGTGTGAACAGCCTGCGCAAAAAAAACAAAACAAAGCAGGGCTCATGACTTTCAAGCAACTTTTTTCAAATCATCTTTAGAGTCTCATCATGC
>NW_025746591.1:72500-85000 GCF_021184085.1 Oncorhynchus gorbuscha | reverse complement strand
AGATGTAACAGAGACCCTGCACCGGCCCAGATGTAACAGAGACCCTGCACCGGGCCAAGGTGTAACAGAGACCCTGCAGATGTAACAGAGACCCTGCACCAGCCCAGATGTAACAGAGACCCTGCACCGGCCAAGGTGTAACAGAGACCCTGCACCGGCCAAGGTGTAACAGAGACCCTGCACTGGCCCAGATGTAACAGAGCCCCTGCACCGGGCCAAGGTGTAACAGAGACCCTAACGACCTTTCCAGTGGTGTATACCCAGATTATGTGGAACAATTTTCCCTTCAAGATTCATCAATGACATCTCCCCGAAGTAACTCCCCCCCCTCCCAAAATCCTCCCAGTCTGAATGGGAAGGAAATGAAGGATAAAGTGAAATTACAGAGTTGTCACTATTAATGTCCCCCATGCTGGTGTTTCCCAAGCCTAAACAGACAATACATTCACTGTGTTGTATCATACCACAAAGAGGACACTGTGTTAGCCATGGCACCACTAGACCAACACGGAGGACTGGTACATGTTACGTGTGTGTGTGTGTGTGTGTGTGTGTGTGTGTGTGTGTGTGTGTGTGTGTGTGTGTGTGTGTGTGTGTGTGTGTGTGTGTGTGTGTGTGTGTGTGTGTGTGTGTGTGTGTGTGTGTGTGTGTGTGTGTGTGTGTGATTGGTGAGTCACGGGTCACATCTCACTTATCTATGAATGTGTGTGAGATTGAGCCTGGATGGTTGGACTGTTACCATATTACCTATAGGACTGGTGTGTGTTGGTTAGGTGGGATGGTTGGACTGTTACCATATTACCTATAGGACTGAGTGTGTGTTGGTTAGGTGGGATGGTTGGACTGTTACCATATTACCTATAGGACTGGTGTGTGTTGGTTTAGGTGGGATGGTTTAGTTTAGTTTAGTTTATTTTATTTTTACAAGGACAGTGCACATTAATCAACGTTTCAGTAAAAGTGCCGGTTTTAGCCATATTTTCAACCGCAGTCCCTGGGCAGGTTATTAAAAACAATTACAATATAGACAATAGCACCATAGAACAAGCAAGACATAACAACATAGGACAAGCAAGCCGTAGCATACAGAGCAACACAGAACAAAAAGCAACAAGACAAAATTCATAAAAGCAACAAAGTGTTTCCACACCTCACAAGCTACAGACAACATGGAAAGCGGCAACACACAGCTAGGGACCATGGTTGAACTGTTATATGTCCCACTTGTATTTGACAGCACGCACTCACACACACACGCACGGGACACACACACTGTTACCACACACACCACACAGGACACACACACACACACACAGGTGGGACACACACACTGTTACCACACACACACACACAGGACACACACACACACACACACACACACACACACACACACACACACACACACACACACAGCCAGACAAACACAATCCCTCCAAATCCACTCTGACCATATGAAGGAGTATTTATTTACCATACTCATCTCTGCATTTTAACTGTACTGTAGATATCACCAAATTCCTCTCGACAAGATTAGATTTCTTTCCCCATTGATCAACAGTCACTGTGCTGATGGATTCTCAGATAAGCCCAATGGCCACTGTTTTCATAGTAGATCAGACATGGAGAGAGAGAGAGAACTGTTTTCATAGTAGATCAGACATGGAGAGAGAGAGAGAACTGTTTTCATAGTAGATCAGGCATGGAGAGAGAGAGAGAGAACTGTTTTCATAGTAGATCAGACATGGAGAGAGATAACTGTTTTCAAAGTAGATCAGGCATGGAGAGAGAGAGAGAGAGTACTGTTTTCATAGTAGATCAGACATGGAGAGAGAGATAACTGTTTTCATAGTAGATCAGGCATGGAGAGAGAGAGAGAGAACTGTTTTCATAGTAGATCAGACATGGAGAGAGAGAGAGAGAACTGTTCATAGTATATCAGACATGGAGGGAGAGATAACTGTTTTCAAAGTAGATCAGGCATGGAGAGAGAGAGAGAGTACTGTTTTCATAGTAGATCAGACATGGAGAGAGAGAGAGAGAGAGTACTGTTTTCATAGTAGATCAGACATGGAGAAGAGAGAGAGAGAGAGAGAGAGAGAGAGAGAGAGAGAGAGAGAGAGAGAGAGAGAGAGAGAGAGAGATGGGAATTGTTTAGTGGAGGAAAATATAAGTAAGATATAAGTGAGAATATAAGTGAATATAAGTGAGAGAGAGGAAGAAAGAGAAACGGAGAGAAAGAACAAGAGAGAGATGGAGGAGCGAGAGAGAAATGGAAAGTGAGGAGGTATATAGGGAAAGAGAGAGAGAGAGAAATGGAGAGTGATGAGGTATATAGGGAAAGAGAGAGAGAGAGAAATGGAGAGTGATGAGGTATATAGGGAAAAAAGAGAGAGAGAGAGAAATGGAGAGTGAGGAGGTATATAGGGAAAAGAGAGAGAGAGAAATGGAGAGTGATGAGGTATATAGGGGACAGAGAGAGAAATGGAGAGTGATGAGGTATATAGGGGAAGAGAGAGAGAGAGAAATGGAGAGTGAGGAGGTATATAGGAAAGAGAGAGAGAGAGAAATGGAGAGTGATGAGGTATATAGGGAAAGAGAGAGAGAGAGAAATGGAGAGTGAGCAGGTATATAGGGAAAAGAGAGAGAGAGAAATGGAGAGTGAGGAGGTATATAGGGAAAGAGAGAGAGAGAGAAATGGAAAGTGAGGAGGTATATAGGGAAAGAGAGAGAGAGAGAAATGGAGAGTGATGAGGTATATAGGGAAAGAGAGAGAGAGAGAAATGGAGAGTGATGAGGTATATAGGGAAAGAGAGAGAGAGAGAAATGGAGAGTGAGGAGGTATATAGGGAAAGAGAGAGAGAGAGAAATGGAGAGTGATGAGGTATATAGGGAAAGAGAGAGAGAGAGAAATGGAGAGTGATGAGGTATATAGGGAAAGAGAGAGAGAGAGAGAGAAATGGAGAGTGAGGAGGTATATAGGGAAAGAGAGAGAGAGAGAAATGGAGAGTGATGAGGTATATAGGCAAGAGAGAGAGAGAAATGGAGAGTGAGCAGGTATATAGGGAAAGTAGAGAGAGAAATGGAGAGTGAGGAGGTATATAGGGAAAGAGAGAGAGAGAAATGGAGAGTGAGCAGGTATATAGGGAAAGAGAGAGAGAGAGAAATGGTTTTGAGGAGGTATATAGGGAAAGAGAGAGAGAGAGAAATGGAGAGTGAGGAGGTATATAGACATGGAGAGAAATGGAGAGTGATGAGGTATATAGGGAAAGAGAGAGAGAGAGAAATGGAGAGTGATGAGGTATATAGGGAAAGAGAGAGAGAGAGAAATGGAGAGTGAGGAGGTATATAGGGGGAGAGAGAGAGAAATGGAGAGTGACTGTTTTATATAGAGAGAAATGGAGAATGAGAGGTATATAGGGAAAGAGAGAGAGAAATGGAGAGTGAGGAGGTATATAGGGAAAGAGAGAGAGAGAGAAATGGAAAGTGAGGAGGTATATAGGGAAAGAGAGAGAGAAATGGAGAGTGATTAGGTATATAGGGAAAGAGAGAGAGAGAAATGGAGAGTGAGCAGGTATATAGGGAAAGAGAGAGAGAGAGAAATGGAGAGTGATGAGGTATATAGGGAAAGAGAGAGAGAGAGAAATGGAGAGTGATGAGGTATATAGGGAAAGAGAGAGAGAGAGAAATGGAGAGTGATGAGGTATATAGGGAAAGAGAGAGAGAGAAATGGAGAGTGAGGAGGTATATAGGGAAAGAGAGAGAGAGAGAAATGGAGAGTGAGGAGGTATATAGGGAAAGAGAGAGAGAGAGAAATGGAGAGTGAGGAGGTATATAGGGAAAGAGAGATAAATGGAGAGTGAGGAGGTATATAGGGAAAGAGAGAGAGAGAAATGGAGAGTGATGAGGTATATAGGGAAAAGAGAGAGAGAGAAATGGAGAGTGATGAGGTATATAGGGAAAGAGAGAGAGAGAGAGAGAAATGGAGAGTGAGGAGGTATATAGGGAAAGAGAGAGAGAGAGAAATGGAGAGTGATGAGGTATATAGGGAAAGAGAGAGAGAGAGAAATGGAGAGTGAGCAGGTATATAGGGAAAGAGAGAGAGAGAGAAATGGAGAGTGAGGAGGTATATAGGGAAAGAGAGAGAGAGAGAAATGGAGAGTGAGCAGGTATATAGGGAAAGAGAGAGAGAGAGAAATGGAGAGTGAGGAGGTATATAGGGAAAAGAGAGAGAGAGAAATGGAATGGAGAGTGAGGAGGTATATAGGGAAAAAGAGAGAGAGAAATGGAGAGTGATGAGGTATATAGGGAAAGAGAGAGAGAGAAATGGAGAGTGAGGAGGTATATAGGGAAAGAGAGAGAGAGAAATGGAGAGTGAGGAGGTATATAGGGAAAGAGAGAGAGAGAAATGGAGAGTGATGAGGTATATAGGGAAAGAAAGAGAGAGAAATGGAGAATGAGAGGTATATGGAGAGAAATGGAGAGTGAGGAGGTATATAGGGAAAGAGAGAGAGAGAGAAATGGAGAGTGATGAGGTATATAGGGAAAAGAGAGAGAAAGAGAGAAATGGAGAGAAATGAGTGAGAGGTATATAGGGAAAGAGAGAGAGAGAGAAATGGAGAGTGATGAGGTATATAGGGAAAGAGAGAGAGAGAGAAATGGAGAGTGATGAGGTATATAGGGAAAGAGAGAGAGAGAGAAATGGAGAGTGAGGAGGTATATAGGGAAAGAGAGAGAGAGAGAAATGGAGAGTGAGGAGGTATATAGGGAAAGAGAGATAAATGGAGAGTGAGGAGGTATATAGGGAAAGAGAGAGAGAGAAATGGAGAGTGAGGAGGTATATAGGGAAAGAGAGAGAGAAATGGAGAGTGAGGAGGTATATAGGGAAAGAGAGAGAGAAATGGAGAGTGAGGAGGTATATAGGGAAAGAGAGAGAGAAATGGAGAGTGAGGAGGTATATAGGGAAAGAGAGAGAGAAATGGAGAGTGAGGAGGTATATAGGGAAAGAGAGAGAATGGAGAGTGAGGAGGAGAGAGAGAGAGAGAGAGAGAGAGAGAGAGAGAGAGAGAGAGAGAGAGAGAGAGAGAGAGTCTGTCCGTCTGTCTGCGGCTGCAGGGCTTCCGTCTGTCCCTACACCCCCCCCCCAGTCCCCTCTCTCACTCCCTCCTTTAATAAATGAGCGTTGGTGGTAATTGCCCCGTCTGTGACGATGCCATTACTCATTCAGATGTCCAATAAACTGGAGGAGACACACACACACACACACACACACACACACACACACACACACACACACACACACACACACACACACACACACACACACACACACACACACACACACACACACACACACACACACACACACACACACACACACACACACACACACACACACACACACACACACACACACACACACACACACACACACACACACACACACACACACACACACTCTGCCTGGGCCCTGAAAGGCTCGGCCGGCTGCACATGTTGATCCATACCATTGATTTCTCTGCTCCCTCCAAACTCTATTTTTCATATTCAATGAACGACTTGTAGATTGCCGCGGTCGATATGGATATGTCTCAATTAAGAATGGCTCGGAAGAGTAGGAGGGTGGAGGGAGGGAGGGAGCTGGTAGTCTGTATGTTCTATTGATGGTGAGGAAGAGGAGGGTGGAGGGAGGGAGCTGGTAGTCTGTATGTTCTATTGATGGTGAAGAGGAGGAGGGTGGAGGGAGGGAGGGAGCTGGTAGTCTGTTTGTTGTATTGATGGTGAAGAGGAGGAGGGTGGAGGGAGGGAGGGAGCTGGTAGTCTGTTTGTTGTATTGATGGTGAAGAAGAGGAGGGTGGAGGGAGGGAGGGAGGGAGAGAGCTGGTAGTCTGTTTGTTGTATTGATGGTGAGGAGGAGGAGGGTGGAGGGAGGGAGGGAGGGAGGGAGAGAGCTGGTAGTCTGTTTGTTGTATTGATGGTGACGAGGAGGAGGGTGGAGGGAGGGAGGGAGCTGGTAGTCTGTATGTTCTATTGATGGTGAAGAGGAGGAGGGTGGAGGGAGGGAGGGAGGGAGAGAGCTGGTAGTCTGTATGTTGTATTGATGGTGAAGAGGAGGAGGGTGGAGGGAGGGAGGGAGCTGGTAGTCTGTTTGTTGTATTGATGGTGAAGAGGAGGAGGGTGGAGGGAGGGAGCTAGTAGTCTGTTTGTTGTATTGATGGTGAAGAGGAGGAGGGTGGAGGGAGGGAGGGAACTGGTAGTCTGTTTGTTGTATTGATGGTGAGGAGGAGGAGGGTGGAGGGAGGGAGGGAGCTGGTAGTCTGTATGTTGTATTGATGGTGAGGAGGAGGAGGGTGGAGGGAGGGAGGGAGAGAGCTGGTAGTCTGTATGTTGTATTGATGGTGAAGAGGAGGAGGGTGGAGGGAGGGAGGGAGCTGGTAGTCTGTATGTTGTATTGATGGTGAGGAGGAGGAGGAGGGTGGAGGGAGGGAGGGAGCTGGTAGTTTGTTGTATTGATGGTGAAAAGGAGGAGAGTGGAGGGAGGGAGGGAGCTGGTAGTTTGTTGTATTGATGGTGAAGAGGAGGAGGGTGGAGGGAGGGAGGGAGGGAGCTGGTAGTTTGTTGTATTGATGGTGAAGAGGAGGAGAGTGGAGGGAGGGAGGGAGCTGGTAGTTTGTTGTATTGATGGTGAAGAGGAGGAGGGTGGAGGGAGGGAGGGAGCTGGTAGTCTGTTTGTTGTATTGATGGTGAAGAGGAGGAGGGTGGAGGGAGGGAGGGAGCTGGTAGTCTGTTTGTTGTATTGATGGGATGGTGAGGAGGAGGAGGGTGGAGGGAGGGAGGGAGCTGGTAGTTTGTTGTATTGATGGTGAAGAGGAGGAGGGTGGAGGGAGGGAGGGAGCTGGTAGTCTGTTTGTTGTATTGATGGTGAGGAGGAGGAGGGTGGAGGGAGGGAGGGAGCTGGTAGTTTGTTTGTTGTATTGATGGTGAAGAGGAGGAGGGTGGAAGGAGGGAGGGAGCTGGTAGTCTGTATGTTGTATTGATGGTGAGGAGGGTGGAGGGAGGGAGGGAGCTGGTAGTTTGTATGTTGTATTGATGGTGAGGAGGAGGAGGGTGGAGGGAGGGAGGGAGCTGGTAGTCTGTATGTTGTATTGATGGTGAGGAGGAGGAGGGTGGAGGGAGGGAGGGAGCTGGTAGTTTGTATGTTGTATTGATGGTGAAGAGGAGGAGGGTGGAAGGAGGGAGGGAGCTGGTAGTCTGTATGTTGTATTGATGGTGAGGAGGAGGAGGGTGGAGGGAGGGAGGGAGCTGGTAGTTTGTTTGTTGTATTGATGGTGAAGAGGAGGAGGGTGGAAGGAGGGAGGGAGCTGGTAGTCTGTATGTTGTATTGATGGTGAGGAGGAGGAGGGTGGAGGGAGGGAGGGAGCTGGTAGTCTGTATGTTGTATTGATGGTGAGGAGGAGGAGGGTGGAGGGAGGGAGGGAGCTGGTAGTCTGTATGTTGTATTGATGGTGAGGAGGAGGAGGGTGGAGGGAGGGAGGGAGAGAGCTGGTAGTCTGTATGTTGTATTGATGGTGAAGAGGAGGAGGAGGGAGGGAGGGAGGGAGGGAGGGGAGGGAGGGAGGGAGGGAGGGAGGGAGGGAGGGAGGGAGGGAGGGAGGGGGGGGGAGGGAGGGAGGGAGGGAGGGAGAGAGCTGGTAGTCTGTTTGTTGTATTGATGGTGAAGTGGAGGAGGGTGGAGGGAGGGAGGGAGCTGGTAGTCTGTTTGTTGTATTGATGGTGAAGTGGAGGAGGGTGGAGGGAGGGAGGGAGGGAGCTGGTAGTCTGTTTGTTGTATTGATGGTGAAGTGGAGGAGGGTGGAGGGAGGGAGGGAGCTGGTAGTCTGTTTGTTGTATTGATGGTGAAGTGGAGGAGGGTGGAGGGAGGGAGGGAGGGAGCTGGTAGTCTGTTTGTTGTATTGATGGTGAAGTGGAGGAGGGTGGAGGGAGGGAGGGAGCTGGTAGTCTGTTTGTTGTATTGATGGTGAAGAGGAGGAGAGTGGAGGGAGGGAGGGAGCTGGTAGTTTGTTGTATTGATGGTGAAGAGGAGGAGGGTGGAGGGAGCTGGTAGCCTGTATGTTGTATTGATGGTGAGGAGGAGGAGGGTGGAGGGAGCTGGTAGTCTGTATGTTGTATTGATGGTGAGGAGGAGGAGGGTGGAGGGAGGGAGGGAGCTGGTAGTCTGTATGTTGTATTGATGGTGAGGAGGAGGAGGGTGGAGGGAGGGAGCTGGTAGTCTGTATGTTGTATTGATGGTGAGGAGGAGGAGGGTGGAGGGAGGGAGGGAGAGAGCTGGTAGTCTGTATGTTGTATTGATGGTGAGGGAGGGAGGGAGGGAGGGAGGGAGGGAGGGAGGGAGGGAGGGAGGGAGGGAGGGAGGGAGGGAGGGGGAGGGAGGGAGGGAGGGAGGGAGGGAGGGAGAGAGCTGGTAGTCTGTTTGTTGTATTGATGGTGAAGTGGAGGAGGGTGGAGGGAGGGAGGGAGCTGGTAGTCTGTTTGTTGTATTGATGGTGAAGTGGAGGAGGGTGGAGGGAGGGAGGGAGCTGGTAGTTTGTTGTATTGATGGTGAAGAGGAGGAGGGTGGAGGGAGCTGGTAGTCTGTATGTTGTATTGATGGTGAGGAGAGCTCGGCTCTAACACAGTGAGCAGAGCGATGAGCAATAGCCCAGCCAGGCTTACCAGCCTCCAGATCACCTCATGGAGCTCTATCCCAGCCAGGCCTACCAGCCTCCAGATCACCTCATAGAGCTCTATCCCAGCCAGGCCTACCAGCCTCCAGATCACCCCATGGAGCTCTATCCCAGCCAGGCCTACCAGCCTCCAGATCACCTCATGGAGCTCTATCCCAGCCAGGCCTACCAGCCTCCAGATCACCTCATAGAGCTCTATCCCAGCCAGGCCTACCAGCCTCCAGATCACCTCATGGAGCTCTATCCCAGCCAGGCCTACCAGCCTCCAGATCACCTCATGGAGCTCTATCCCAGCCAGGCCTACCAGCCTCCAGATCACCTCATGGAGCTCTATCCCAGAGCCAGACACCCTACTCCCAGCCAGGCCTACCAGCCTCCAGATCACCTCATGGAGCTCTATCCCAGCCAGCCTCCAGACACCTCTGGAGCTCAGCCCCTACCAGCCTCCAGATCACCTCATGGAGCTCTATCCCAGCCAGGCCTACCAGCCTCCAGATCACCTCATGGAGCTCTATCCCAGCCAGGCCTACCAGCCTCCAGATCACCTCATGGAGCTCTATCCCAGCCAGGCCTACCAGCCTCCAGATCACCTCATGGAGCTCTATCCCAGCCAGGCCTACCAGCCTCCAGATCACCTCATGGAGCTCTATCCCAGCCAGGCCTACCAGCTTCCAGATCACCTCATGGAGCTCTATCCCAGCCAGGCCTACCAGCCTCCAGATCACCTCATGGAGCTCTATCCCTGCCAGGCCTACCAGCTGCTGGACAACCCTGCAGAACACTATCCCTGTCCCAGGCAGCAGGCAGCTCAGGCAGGCAGCTGATGAGATGTGGTTTTCCTCTACCTCTCCTGCTAAACTCCCCAGAGCACCAGAGGGAAAACAGACCAGCCTGTGTGTATGTGGGGGGGGTTGTGTGTGGTGTGTGTCTGTGTGTGTGTGTGGGGGGGGCACGTTGCGTGTGTGTGTGTGTGTGTGTGTGTGTGTGTGTGTGTGTGTGTGTGTGTGTGTGTGTGTGTGTGTGTGTGTGTGTGTGTGTGTGTGTGTGTGTGTGTGTGTGTGTGTGTGTGTGTGTGGGGGGTACATTGTGTGTGTGTGTGTGTGTGCCTGTTTCTCTGCCCATCTGTCTATGTCTGTGCCTGTAGCTGGGTATCCGTAAAATTGACAATAGATTTTCATTAAAATATTCACACAAAGAATATAAAAATAGAATATGTACATTTTCCTACCAGTGGATTGATCTCAACCAACAGACTTGTTGAGGATAAAACAGTGTTCGATGACATAGAACACATAACATTTATTTGTGTTCTTACATTTCGTATGTCACGAATAGAAATCGTGTGTTTCCATGGCATTTCCACCTCTACCGATAGTCCTGTCGCAAAAACTGTTGCTTTAATTAGCAAACGTGCCGAGACTGGTCTGGAAATGTGTGCTGTATTCAACAGGCAGATACAGTGCAGGTAGACTAGCATATATCATTATAATACAGGTAGACTAGCATATATCATTATAATACAGGTAGACCAGCATATATCATTATAATACAGGTAGACTAGCATATATCATTATAATACAGGTAGACCAGCATATATCATTATAATACAGGTAGACTAGCATATATCATTATAATACAGGTAGACCAGCATATATCATTATAATACAGGTAGACTAGCATATATCATTATAATACAGGTAGACTAGCATATATCATTATAATACAGGTAGACTAGCATATATCATTATAATACAGGTAGACTAGCATATATCATTATAATACAGGTAGACTAGCATATATCATTATAATACAGGTAGACCAGCATATATCATTATAATACAGGTAGACCAGCATATATCATTATAATACAGGTAGACCAGCATATATCATTATAATACAGGTAGACTAGCATATATCATTATAATACAGGTAGACTAGCATATATCATTATAATACAGGTAGACCAGCATATATCATTATAATACAGGTAGACCAGCATATATCATTATAATACAGGTAGACCAGCATATATCATTATAATACAGGTAGACCAGCATATATCATTATAATACAGGTAGACTAGCATATATCATTATAATACAGGTATAGCATATATCATTATAATACAGGTAGACTAGCATATATCATTATAATACAGGTAGACTAGCATATATCATTATAATACAGGTAGACTAGCATATATCATTATAATACAGGTAGACTAGCATATATCATTATAATACAGGTAGACTAGCATATATCATTATAATACAGGTAGACCAGCATATATCATTATAATACAGGTAGACTAGCATATATCATTATAATACAGGTAGACTAGCATATATCATTATAATACAGGTAGACTAGCATATATCATTATAATACAGGTAGACCAGCATATATCATTATAATACAGGTAGACTAGCATATATCATTATAATACAGGTAGACTAGCATATATCATTATAATACAGGTAGACTAGCATATATCATTATAATACAGGTAGACCAGCATATATCATTATAATACAGGTAGACCAGCATATATCATTATAATACAGGTAGACCAGCATATATCATTATAATACAGGTAGACTAGCATATATCATTATAATACAGGTAGACTAGCATATATCATTATAATACAGGTAGACTAGCATATATCATTATAATACAGGTAGACTAGCATATATCATTATAATACAGGTAGACTAGCATATATCATTATAATACAGGTAGACTAGCATATATCATTATAATACAGGTAGACTAGCATATATCATTATAATACAGGTAGACTAGCATATATCATTATAATACAGGTAGACTAGCATATATCATTATAATACAGGTAGACTAGCATATATCATTATAATACAGTGCATATATCATTATAATACAGGTAGACTAGCATATATCATTATAATACAGGTAGACCAGCATATATCATTATAATACAGGTAGACTAGCATATATCATTATAATACAGGTAGACTAGCATATATCATTATAATACAGGTAGACTAGCATATATCATTATAATACAGGTAGACCAGCATATATCATTATAATACAGGTAGACCAGCATATATCATTATAATACAGGTAGACTAGCATATATCATTATAATACAGGTAGACTAGCATATATCATTATAATACAGTGCAGGTAGACCAGCATATATCATTATAATACAGGTAGACCAGCATATATCATTATAATACAGGTAGACCAGCATATATCATTATAATACAGGTAGACTAGCATATATCATTATAATACAGGTAGACTAGCATATATCATTATAATACAGTGCAGGTAGACTAGCATATATCATTATAATACAGGTAGACCAGCATATATCATTATAATACAGGTAGACTAGCATATATCATTATAATACAGGTAGACTAGCATATATCATTATAATACAGGTAGACCAGCATATATCATTATAATACAGTGCAGGTAGACTAGCATATATCATTATAATACAGGTAGACCAGCATATATCATTATAATACAGGTAGACTAGCATATATCATTATAATACAGGTAGACTAGCATATATCATTATAATACAGGTAGACCAGCATATATCATTATAATACAGGTAGACTAGCATATATCATTATAATACAGGTAGACTAGCATATATCATTATAATACAGGTAGACTAGCATATATCATTATAATACAGGTAGACCAGCATATATCATTATAATACAGGTAGACTAGCATATATCATTATAATACAGTGCAGGTAGACCAGCATAT
>NW_025746591.1:57500-67500 GCF_021184085.1 Oncorhynchus gorbuscha | reverse complement strand
GCATTTACAATCAAACCTTTTTGAACACTCGGCTCGTGTTTCCTGTTTTGTCGTGGCAGGACATAAAGCTTGTGTCCAGACCTCATTTTCACGGCGCCATCCTCCGGACACTGGGACCCAAAATCAATATGGTTGCAGGGTTGCATACTAGGGAAAAAATATATATTAGGGGGTGGGGGGGAAATGTCCTCTTTGAGACACCATACTAGTCATAGGCCTTCCTAGTTTTGTCCTGTTATGGTTTGTGGTGTTATTTTCATATCCTCCATGTGAGCAGCCTTTAAGATACAGTAGAGTCCTTTAGCAGTTTTACTAGTGTTTTCTGGACACAGTGTTTTCCGGTCCGTTGAAGTGCATTACGTTCTGTGTAACTTAATTCCTCCGTCAGAGCAGAGGGCGGTAATTGAATCGTGTAGCCTTAAATGTAATGTAAATGTAAGATACAGTAGAGTCCTTTAGCAGTTTTACTAGTTGAAGTGCATTACGTTCTGTGTAACTTAATTCCTCCGTCAGATGCAGAGGGCGGTAATTGAATCGTGTAGCCAGGCTGAAAGCCCCCAGAGCTGGCTGGGTGTGGAGATCTGCTTCGGCCCTCTCTGGCTAAACTCCACCGGAGGTTAGCATGTTGATTGTCATGGAAACGTGCATCACTGCTTTAACATGGGAGAGATGTGAGTCAAAATGGCCGCCTTTGTTTACCAGGAGAAATGACAGTGTTCACTCTGCAGTAAATTACTCATGTTCTTCTATGTTTTGTCATTTAGCAGAAGCTTTTATCCAAAGACACTTTTCCAGTCCTGCGAACATACAGGTGGTCCCGGGAATCATACCCACAATCCTGGCATTGCAAATGCCATGCTCTGCCAATTTATCATATCCCTATACAGTTCCCTACAGGAGACCTACTAGTACTACGGATTCCAAGGCTCTCAGTAGGATCCTTGATCCAGGGTCTGCGCACAATCACAATCATGTGTCAGCGGAGGCTGGTGTGAGGAACTATAGGAGGATTATTGTAATGGCTGGAATGGTGTCAAACACATGGGAACCACACGTTCCAATCCACACCGACACACACACACACACACACACACACACGCACGCACACACGCACACACACACACACACACACACACACACACACACACACACACACACACACACACACACACATGTTCCAATCCGTTCCATTTAATCCAATCCAGCCATTACAATGCTCCTCCTATAGCTCCTCCCACCAGCCCGACACACACACACAAACGGGACAGAGTTCCAATCTCCAGGAGGGTTCAAGGTCCAGACAGAGTTTAATCTCCAATCAAGGCCCAGACAAGTCCCTCTACAATCTCCAGGAGGGTTCAAGGCCCAGACAGAGTCCCACAATCTCCAGGAGAGTTCAAGGCCCAGACAGAGCCTCGACAATCTCCAGGAGGGTTCAAGGCCCAGACAGAGTCCCTCTACAATCTCCAGGAGGGTTCAAGGCCCAGACAGAGTCCCTCTACAATCTCCAGGAGAGTTTCAAGGCCCAGACAGAGTCCCTCTACAATCTCCAGGAGGGTTCAAGGCCCAGACAGAGTCCCTCTACAATCTCCAGGAGGGTTCAAGGCCCAGACAGAGTCCCTCTACAATCTCCAGGAGGGTTCAAGGCCCAGACAGAGTCCCTCCAGTATCTCCAGGAGGGTTCAAGTCAAGTAGCAGGTGACAGGTAGTCTCACTCTGTGGGGGGGTTGGAGTGTATTCTGTAGGGGTGAGGATGGTCCCGTTGGTCCTCCTCTCTAGTGACTGGCAGAGAGAGCGAGAGAGAGAGAGAGAGAGAGAGAGAGAGAGAGAGAGAGAGAGAGAGAGAGAGAGAGAGAGAGAGAGAGAGGCAGAGAGAGAGAGAGAGAGAGAGAGAGAGAGAGAGAGAGAGAGAGAGAGAGAGAGAGAGAGAGAGAGAGAGAGAGAGAGAGAGAGAACTCTGACCCTAGCGACTGATTCGTCTCACTCACCAACACACAGCCCCCGAACTGCTGCGTGGGTCACCTGGGTGACAGACAAGAATAGTTTCGCATCTGAAGTGACCAAACTCTGACCTCATCCTCTCATGACCTGCTATGACCTTTCCCCACCGCTACGTGCCTGATCCTGGGCACACACACACACACACACACACACACACACACACACACACACACACACACACACACACACACACACACACACACACACACACACACACACACACACACACACACACACACACACACACACACACACACACACACACACACACACACAATGGACATGTCCTACCTATCTACATGTTACATGTCCTAGCTATCTTTTTTTTTTTTATTTTTTTCACCTTTATTTAACCAGGTAGGCTAGTTGAGAACACCTTTATTTAACCAGGTAGGCTAGTTGAGAACACCTTTATTTAACCAGGTAGGCTAGTTGAGAACACCTTTATTTAACCAGGTAGGCTAGTTGAGAACACCTTTATTTAACCAGGTAGGCTAGTTGAGAACACCTTTATTTAACCAGGTAGGCTAGTTGAGAACACCTTTATTTAACCAGGTAGGCTAGTTGAGAACACCTTTATTTAACCAGGTAGGCTAGTTGAGAACAGGTTCTCATTTATTTAACCAGCCAAGATAGGCTAGCAGTGTGAACAGACAAACAGAGTTACACATGGAGTAAACATTTAACAAGTCAATAACACAGAAGAAGAAGGGGAGTCTATATACCAGGTGCAAAAGGCATGAGGAGGTAATGTTACATCTACATGTTACATGTTACCTATCTACAGGTACAGTGCTAATCTACATGTTACATGTCCTACCTATCTACATGTTACATGTTCTACCTATCTACATGTTACATGTCCTAATCTACATGTTACATGTCATACCTATCTACATGTTACATGTCATACCTATCTATGACACATGTTAATCCATGTTACATGTGCTACCTATCTACATGTTACACTACCTATCTACATGTTTTAACCAGTTACATGTCCTACCTATCTACATGTTACATGACCTATCTACATGTTACATTTACCTATCTACATGTTACATGTTCTACCTATCTATATGAACATGTCCTACCTATCTACATGTTACATTCCTACCTATCTACATGTTACATGTTCTACCTATCTACATGTTACATGTCCTACCTATACATGTTACATGTCCTACCTATCTACATGTTACATGTTCTACCTATCTATATGTTACATGTCCTACCTATCTACATGTTACATGTCCTACCTATCTACATGTTACATGTCCTACCTATCATGTTACATGTTCTACCTATCTACATGTTACATGTCCTACCTATCTACATGACATGTCCTACCTATCTACATGTTATCTAATCTACATGTTACATGTTCTACCTATCTATGTTGTCCTAGATCTACATGTTACATGTTCTACCTATCTATGTTACATGTTCTACATGTTACATGTTCTACCTATCCATGTTACATGTCCTACCTATCTACATGTTACATGTCCTATCTTATTCTAATCCATGTTATGTCCTACCTATCTACATGTTGTTCTACCCTATTGTCTACCTATCTACATTTAATCTACATGTTACATGGCTACCTATCTGATGTTACATGTCCTACCTATCTAACATGTTCTACCTATCTATGTTACATGTAACCATCTACATGTCTACATGTTCTACCTATTGAGAACATGCCTTTATTTAACCATGTTACATGTTCTAGTACATGACCTAACTACCTATTATGTTAACCAGGTCCTACCTATCTACATGTTACATGTTCTAACACCATGTCCTTATTACATAACCATGTTCTACCTATCTACATGTTACATGTTACATGTTAATGTTCACCTATTATTTAACCATCTATGTTATGTCCTACCTAACATGTTACATGTCTCTTTGTTACATGTTCTACCTATCTACATGTTACATGATACATGTTACATGTTCTACCTATATGCATGTCCTACCTATCTACATGTTACACTACCTATCTACATGTTACAGTCCTACCTATCTACATGTTAAACAATTAACAAGTCCTACCTATCTACATGAGACATGTCCTAAACATGTTACATGTTCTACCTATACAATGTTACATGTTCTAAACAGGTCCTACCATACATGTTACATGTTCTACCTATCTATATGTTACATGTCCTACCTATCTACATGTTACATGTCCTACCATCTACATGTTACATGTACCCTACCTATCTACCTACCTATCTACATGTTACATGTCCTACCTATCTCATGTTATGTTCTACCTATCATGTTACATGTCCTACCTATCTACATGTTACATCTACATGTTACATGTTCCTATCTATCTACATGTTACATGTTCTACCTATCTACATGTTACATGTCCTACCTATCTACATGTTACATGTTCTACCTATCTACATGTTACATGTCCTACCTATCTACATGTTACATGTTCTACCTATCTACATGTTACATGTCCTACCTATCATGTTACATGTCCTACCTATCTACATGTTACATGTCCTACCTATCTACATGTTACATACCTATCTACATGTTACATGTTCTACCTATCTACATGTTACATGATTACATGTTCCTACCTATCTACATGTTACATGTCTCATGTTACCTATCTACATGTTACATGTCCTACCTATCTACATGTTACATGTTCTACCTATCTACATGTTACATGTTCTACCTATCTACATGTTACATGTCTACCTATCTACATGTTACATGTCCTACCTATCTACATGTTACATGTCCTACCTATCTACATGTTACATGTTCTACCTATCTACATGTTACATGTCCTACCTATCTACATGTTACATGTTCTACCTATCTATGTTACATGTCCTACCTATCTACATGTTACATGTCCTACCTATCTACATGTTACATGTCCTACCTATCTACATGTTACATGTTCTACCTATCTACATGTTACATGTTCTACCTATCTACATGTTACATGTCCTACCTATCTACATGTTACATGTCCTACCTATCCTACCTACATGTTACATGTTCTACCTATCTACATACATGTCCTACCTATCTACATGTTACACATGTTCTACCTATCTACATGTTACATGTCCTCTATCTACATGTTACATGTCCTACCTATCTACATGTTACATGTCCTACCTATCTACATGTTACATGTTCTACCTATCTATATGACACATGTTCTACCTATCTACATGTTACATGTCCTACACTACATGTTACATGTCCTACCTATCTACATGTTACATGTTCTACCTATCTACATGTTACATGTCCTACCTATCTACATGTTACATGTCCTACCTATCTACATGTTACATGTTCTACCTATCTACATGTTACATGTCCTACCTATCTACATGTTACATGTCTACCTATCTACATGTTACATGTCCTACCATCTACATGTTACATGTCCTACCTATCTACATGTTACATGTCCTACCTATCTACATGTTACATGTCCTACCTATCTACATGTTACATGTCCTACCTATCTACATGTTACATGTCCTACCTATCTACATGTTACATGTCCTACCTATCTACATGTTACATGTTACATCTACATGTTACCTACCTATCTACATGTTATGTCTACCTATAGTACATGTTACATGTTACATGTCATACCTATCTACATGTTACATGTCATGTCCTACCTATCTACATGTTACATGTTCATGTTCTACCTATCTACATGTTACATGTCCTACCTATCTACATGTTACATGTTCTACCTATCTATATACATGTTACATGTTCATACCTACCTATCTACATGTTACATGTCCTACCTATCTACATGTTACATGTTACATCTCATGTTACATGTCCTACCTATCTACATGTTACATGTCCTACACTACATATCTACATGTTACATGTTCTACCTATCTACATGTTACATGTCCTACCTATCTACATGTTACATGTTCTACCTATCTACATGTTACATGTCCTACCTATCTACATGTTACATGTTCTACCTATCTATACATGTTACATGTCCTACCTATCTATACATGTTACATGTCATACCTATATGTTACATGTCCTACATGTACATGTTACACCATATCTACATGTTACATGTCATACCTATACATGTTACATGTTACATGTCCTAATCATTCTACATGTTACATGTCCTACCTATCTACATGTTACATGTCCTACCTACCTATCTACATGTTACATGTCCTACCTATCTACATGTTACATGTCCTACCTATACTATCATACATGTCCTACCTATCTACATGTTACATGTCCTACCTATCTACATGTTACATGTTTACCTATCTACATGAGACATGTCCTACCATGTACCTACATGTTACATGTCCTACCTATCTACATCCTACCTATCTACATGTTACATGTCCTACCTAACAGTTACATGTGCTACCATCTACATGTTACATGTCCTACCTATCTACATGTTCTACCTATCTACAGCATGTCCTACCTATCTACATGGGACATTCCTACCTATCTACATGTTACATGTCCTACCTATCTACATGTTACATGTCTACCTATCTACATGTTACATGTCCTACCTATCTACATGTTACATGTCATACCTATATACATGTTACATGGATCTACATGTTACCTACCTATCTACATGTTACATGTGTCTACAGGGTTATATTCCTACCTCTCTACATGTTACATGACCTATATACATGTTACATGTCCTCCTCTACATGTTACATGTCCTACCTATCTACATGTTACATGTCCTACCTATCTACATGTTACATGTCCTCCTATCTACATGTTACATGTCATACCTGTACATGTTACATGGGATATTCCATGTTACCTACCTATCTACATGTTACATGTCCTACCTATCTACATGTTACATGTCCTACCTATCTACATGGGATATATCTACATGTTACCTCTATCTACATGTTACATGTCCTACCTATGTACATGTTACATGGGATATTCCATGTTACATGTCCTACCTCTACATGAGTCATGTTACATGTCATATATCTACATGTTACATGAGCTGTTACATGTCATACCTATCTACATACATGGATATTCCTCCTACCTATGTTACATGTTACATGTCAGCTGTACATGACAGGGATATTCCTCCTCTAAGAGCAGAGCTGTACCTATATACAGGGATTCTACATGTTACATGTTCTACCTATCTACATGTTACATGTCCTACCTATCTACATGCTGTGCTACCTATCTACATGGTTCTACCTATATACATATTCCTACCTATATACATGTTACATGACCTATACATGTTACATGGGACCTATTCCATGTCCTACCTACATGTTACAGTCATACCTATATACAGCATGTCCTGCATTCTACATGGATGTTTCCTACCTATCTACATGTTACATGTCCTACCTATCTACAGCTGTACCTATATACATGTTACATGTCCTAACCATTCTACATGAGTCATACCTATATACATGCATGTCCTAATCATTCTACATGGGATATTCCTCCTCTACATGTTACAAAAGAGCTGTGCATGTTACATGGGATATCTACATGTTACATGTCATACCTACAGAGAACAGTTACATGTCCTACCTATATACATGGGACATGTCCTAACCATTCTACAGTTACATGTCATACCTATATACTGTACATGTCCTACCTATCACATGTTACATGTCCTCTATCTCCATGTCCTAAAAAGAGTTAAATGCAATGGCTAATGGGTAAGCCACAAACAGGATGTGTTTGCCCAAGAGAAGAGCTGTGCGACAGGGATATTCCTCCTCTAAGAGAAGAGCTGTGCGACAGGGATATTCCTCCTCTAAGAGCAGAGCTGTGCGACAGGGATATTCCTCCTCTAAGAGCAGAGCTGTGCGACAGGGATATTCCTCCTCTAAGAGAAGAGCTGTGCAACAGGGATATTCCTCCTCTAAGAGCAGAGCTGTGCGACAGGGATATTCCTCCTCTAAGAGCAGAGCTGTGCGACAGGGATATTCCTCCTCTAGAGAGCAGAGCTGTGCGACAGGGATATTCCTCCTCTAAGAGAAGAGCTGTGCAACAGGGATATTCTCCTCTAAGAGCAGAGCTGTGCGACAGGGATATTCCTCCTCTAAGAGCAGAGCTGTGCGACAGGGATATTCCTCCTCTAAGAGAAGAGCTGTGCGACAGGGATATTCCTCCTCTAAGAGCAGAGCTGTGCAACTTTAATATTCCTCCCCAGAAAAAAACTACATTAACACAAGAAGTGGCACATAAATTAACGTGACAGAGTGATTGATGTGTATAGATGGTTAGTGGAGGGATAGGAGAGAGGAGGAGAGGAGAGGAGGGAGGAGAGGGTTAGTGGAGGGAGGAGGAGGAGGTACAGTATAGAGGGTTAGGGATGGAGGGATAGGTTAGTGGAGGAGGAGGAGGAGGAGGGGAGGTACACTATAGAGTGGGGTTAGTGGAGGGATAGGAGAGGAGGAGGAGAGGAGGTACAGTATAGAGGGTTAGTGGAGGGATAGGAGAGGAGGAGAGGAGGTACAGTATAGAGGGTTAGTGGAGGGATAGGAGAGGAGGAGGAGAGGAGGTACAGTATAGAGGGTTAGTGGAGGGATAGGAGAGGAGGAGAGGAGGTACAGTATAGAGGGTTAGTGGAGGGATAGGAGAGGAGGAGGAGGTACAGTATAGAGGGTTAGTGGAGGGATAGGGAGAGGAGGAGGAGGTACAGTATAGAGGGTTAGTGGAGGGATAGGAGAGGAGGGAGGAGGTACAGTATAGAGGGTTAGTGGAGGGATAGGAGAGGAGGAGGAGGAGGTACAGTATAGAGGGTTAGTGGAGGGATAGGAGAGGAGGAGGAGGAGGTACAGTATAGAGGGTTAGTGGAGGGATAGGGAGAGGAGGAGGTACAGTATAGAGGGTTAGTGGAGGGATAGGAGAGGAGGAGAGGAGGGACAGTATAGATGGTTAGTGGAGGGATAGGAGAGGGTTAGTGGAGGGAGGAGGTACAGTATAGAGGGTTAGTGGAGGGATAGGAGAGGAGGAGGAGGAGGTACAGTATAGAGGGTTAGTGGAGGGATAGGAGAGGAGGAGGAGGAGGTACAGTATAGAGGGTTAGTGGAGGGATAGGAGAGGAGGGAGGAGGTACAGTATAGAGGGTTAGTGGAGGGATAGGGAGAGGAGGAGGAGGTACAGTATAGAGGGTTAGTGGAGGGATACAGTATAGAGGGTTAGTGGAGGGAGGAGAGAGGAGAGGAGGTACAGTATAGAGGGTTGGAGGGTGGAGGGATATAGAGGGGAGGGAGGAGGAGGAGGAGGTACAGTATAGAGGGTTAGTGGAGGGATAGGAGAGGAGAGGAGGAGGAGGATACAGTATAGAGGGTTAGTGGAGGGATAGAGAGGAGGAGGGAGGAGGAGGTACAGTATAGAGGGTTAGTGGAGGGATAGGAGAGGAGGAGGAGGTACAGTATAGAGGGTTAGTGGAGGGATAGGAGAAGAGGAGAGGAGGTACAGTATAGATGGTTAGTGGAGGGATAGGAGAGGAGGAGGAGGAGGTACAGTATAGAGGGTTAGTGGAGGGATAGGAGAGGAGAGAGGAGTTAGAGGGAGGAGGAGGGGAGGTACAGTATAGAGGGTTAGTGGAGGGATAGGAGAGGAGGAGAGGAGGTACAGTATAGAGGGTTAGTGGAGGGATAGGAGAGGAGGAGAGGAGGTACAGTATAGAGGGTTAGTGGAGGGATAGGAGAGGAGGAGAGGAGGTAGGGTTAGTAGTATAGAGGGTTAGTGGAGGGATAGGAGAGGAGGAGAGGAGGTACAGTATAGAGGGTTAGTGGAGGGATAGGAGAGGAGGAGGAGGTACAGTATAGATGGTTAGTAGAGGGATAGGAGAGGAGGAGGAGGTACAGTATAGAGGGTTAGTGGAGGGATAGGAGAGGAGGAGGAGGTACAGTATAGAGGGTTAGTGGAGGGATAGGAGAGGAGG
>NW_025746591.1:50000-52500 GCF_021184085.1 Oncorhynchus gorbuscha | reverse complement strand
CGTAAATAACACATTCTGCTAACTGTCTACCTCTAGTTACCAATCGTATATAACACATTCTGCTACCTGTCTACCTCTAGTTGTCAATCGTAAATAACACATTCTGCTAACTGTCTACCTCTAGTTGCCAATCCCCGATGGAGTCCTGAGTCTCGACACATTTCTCCTACTACACTGGCTATAACAGATAGTGATGAGAAACCAGCTGACGAGAGGAGGTGTATCACACAAGGTAAAGCATTGCCTGGACAACCACCCTGAGCCCAGACCTCATCTCCACACTAACAGAGTGTCCAAAATGGCACCCCATTCCCTATACTCTGGTTAACAGTAGTCCACTATATATAGGGAATAGGGTACAATTTCAGATTTCAGATGTAGCCTCTCTTACCCTGGCCCATCTCAGCTAACTATCTAAGAGAAAATCAAATATTTCATTTTGGGCTTTGCTAATATCAGCGATTTTTACTCGCTTAATGGTGTTTTTATTGATTGGATGGTTAATGGCCCATATCTGAGGAAGATGAAGTGAGGAATAGCCGTCTGAGGTAAAGCTATAAAACAACCTTACTCCTCCGTCAGGGAAGAGAGAGAGAGAGAGAGGGAGAGAGGGTGGGATGGAGAAAACAGAGTGAGAGAGAGAGAGAGATGAGGAGAGAGAGAGAGAGTGAGGGTGGGATGGAGAAAACAGAGTGAGAGAGAGAGAGAGAGAGAGAGAGAGAGAGAGAGAGAGAGAGAGAGAGAGAGAGAGAGAGAGAGAGAGGAGAGGATGGAGAAAAGAGAGTGGGATGGAGAAAACAGAGAGAGAGAGAGAGAGAGAGAGAGAGAGAGAGAGAGAGAGAGAGAGAGAGAGAGAGAGAGAGAGAGAGAGAGAGAGAGAGAGAGAGAGTGAGGTGGGTGGGTGGGTGGGATGGAGAAAACAGAGTGAGAGAGAGAGCGCGAGGAGGAGAGGCTTGCTTTTAATCTAGTGAACACCAGGGAAGAGGAGAAAGAGAGAACGAACGCCAGACAGATTAGTGATACCTGATGACCAGGGAAGAGGGGAAGGAGAGAAAGAACGCCAGACAGATTAGTGATACCTGACTAGACCAGGGATCTCATATGGGGAAGGAGAGAAAGAACTGCCAGACAGATTAGTGATACCTGTACATGTTCCAGGGACACTGTGGGAAGGAGAGAAAGAACGCCAGACAGATTAGTGATACCATTGTCGAACCAGGGACGAGGGGAAGGAGAGAAAGAACGCCAGACAGATTAGTGATACCTGACGACCAGGGACGAGGGGAAGGAGAGAAAGAACGCCAGACAGATTAGTGATACCTGACGACCAGGGACGAGGGGAAGGAGAGAAAGAACGCCAGACAGATTAGTGATAACTGAATATTGTGAGGATTAAAGTGAAAAAAAATACAAATATTCAAACATGGTACGTTGCTTACACAAACCAAAACAAAACCTTTAACAAACACAAATAAGAACAAAACTCTCTTTTTAGACATGCTGTGGTATCGTCCTCTCGGTCCCCTCTACCTGATAGACACACAAAACTAGACATGCTGTGGTATCGTCCTCTCGGTCCCCTCTACCTGATAGACACACAAAACTAGACATGCTGTGGTATCGTCCTCTCGGTCCCCTCTACCTGATAGACACACAAAACTAGACATGCTGTGGTATCGTCCTCTCGGTCCCCTCTACCTGATAGACACACAAAACTAGACATGCTGTGGTATCGTCCTCTGTCCCCTCTACCTGATAGACACACAAAACTAGACATGCTGTGGTATCGTCCTCTCGGTCCCCTCTACCTGATAGACACACAAAACTAGACATGCTGTGGTATCGTCCTCTCGGTCCCCTCTACCTGATAGACACACAAAACTAGACATGCTGTGGTATCGTCCTCTCCTCTCTGTATCCCCTCTATCTGATAGACACAGTGGAGGCAAAATGGGAGGACAGCTCATAATAAAGGCTGACTGGAGTATCAACCACCACTCCATTGACTCCACTCCATTGACTCCATTCCTGACTATCCCTGACTCCATTCCATTGATTCCAGACATTCCAGTGGACTCCTGCTAATGGGAGGACTCCAGCTCATATTGACTAATTGGCTGGACTGGAGTCCATCATTGACCACCATTGACTCCATTGACTCCACTCCATTGACTCCACTCCATTGACTCCATTCCATTGACTCCATTCCATTGACTCCACTCCATTGACTCCATTCCATTGACTCCACTCCATTGACTCCATTCCATTGACTCCATTCCATTGACTCCATTCCATTGACTCCACTCCATTGACTCCATTCCATTGACTCCATTCCATTGACTCCATTCCATTGACTCCATTCCATTGACATTCATTCCAGCCATCATTATGAGCCGTCCTCCTCTCAGCAGCCTCCACTGCTGTAGCACCATCTTCCCCTCCCCTGTCCCCTGTCCCTCCATCTCTCTCCCTCTCTCTCTCAGGTCATCAGCAACCAAAC
>NW_025746591.1:0-45000 GCF_021184085.1 Oncorhynchus gorbuscha | reverse complement strand
CAATAGCAAGGCTTTGCTCAGCAGTCTCTGAGTCTGTACGTAGTCAAAGCTTCCCTTAAATTTGGGTCAGTCTAACTCAGCAGTCTCTCCCCTTCTAACTCTGTTCTCTCTCATCCTCTCCCCCTTTAATCTCTGTTCTCTCTCTCTCTTCTTCTTTGTTCTCTTTTTCCCTCTCCCCTTCTAACTCCCTATCCCCACTCTTCCTAACTCTGTTCTCCCCCTTTCAATCTCCCCTCCTCCTCTCTCTCTCCTCTCCCCTTCTAACTCTGTTCTCTCTCTCCTCTCCCCCTTCTAACTCTGTTCTCTCTCTCCTCTCCCCTTCTAACTCTGTTCTCTCTCTCCTCTCCCCTTCTAACTCTGTTCTCTCTCTCCTCCTCTCCCCCTTCTAACTCTGTTCTCTTTCTCTCCTCTAACCCCTCTGTTCTCTCCCCTTCTAACTCTGTTCTCTTTCTCTCCTCTCCCCTTCTAACTCTGTTCTCTCTCTCCTCTCCCCTTCTAACTCTGTTCTCTCTCTCCTCTCCCCCTTCTAACTCTGTTCTCTCTTCTAACTCTGTTAACTCTGTTCTCTCTCCTCTCCCCCTTCTAACTCTGTCTCTCTAACTCTGTTCTCTCTCTCTCTCTCTGTTCTCTTTCCCCTTCTAACTCTGTTCTCTTTCTCTCCTCTCCCCTTCTAACTCTGTTCTCTCTCTCTCCCCTTCTAACTCTCTCTAACTCTGTTCTCTCTCCCTCCTTGCTCTCTCTCCCCTCTGTCTCTCTCTCCCCCTCCTCACTCTCTCTCTCCCCCACCCACACCTCTCTGATCAGTGTTCTGCTGTTATTACCTCTCTCTCTCTCTCTCCCCACCTCCTCTTCCCTCCATACCTCCCCTCTCTCTCTCCTCTCTTCCCATCTACTCTCCCTTCCATACCATCTCTCTCAGTTGGTCTCATATGCTACACCTCCTGTTGTTATTGTTGTTGTTTGTGTCCCTGCCTCATTTGACTTACAGTTGAAGTCAGAAGTTTACATACACTTAGGTTGGAGTCATTAAAACTCATTTTTCAACCACTCCACAAATGTATTGTTAACAAACTATAGTTTTGGCAAGTCAGTTAGGACATCTACTTTGTGCATGACACAAGTAATTTATCCAACAATTGTTTACAGACAGATTATTTATCTTATATTTCACTGTATCACAATTCAGGTGGTCAGAAGTTTACAATCGCTAAGTTGACTGTGCCTTTAAATAGCTTGGAAAATTCCAGAAAATGACATCATGGCTTTTGAAGCTTCTGATAGGCTAATACATAATTTGAGTCAATTGTAGGTGTACCTGTGGATGTATTTCAACGCCTACCTTCAGAATCAGCGCCTCTTTGCTTGACATCATGGGAAAATTAAAAGAAATCAGACAAAATTGAAGACCTCCAGAAGTCTGGTTCATCCTTGGGAGCCATTTAAAAAAACGTGTAAAACGTTCATCTGTACAAACAATAGTATGCCAGTATAAACACCACGGGACCACGCAGACATCACGCAGCCGTCATACCGCTCAGGAAGGAGACGCGTTCTGTCATCTGTCATCAACGTACTTTGGTGTGACAAGTGTAAATCAATCACAGAACAGCAGCAAAGGACCTTGTGAAGATGCTGGAGGAAACAGGTGCAAAAGTATCTATATCCCCAGTAAAACAAGTCCTGTATCGACATAACCTGAAAGGCCGCTCAACAACGAAGAAGCCATTGCTCCAAAACCACCATAAAAAAGCCAGACTATGGTTTGCAACTGCACATGGGAACAAAGATTGTACTTTTTGGAGAAACGTCTTCTGTTCTGATGAAACAAAAATTGAACTGTTTGGACTTAATGACCATCGTTATGTTTGGAGGAAAAAAGGGGACGCTTGCAAGCCGAAGAACACCATCCCAACAATGAAGCACAGTGGTGGCAGCATCATATTGTTGGGGTGCTTTGCTGTAGGAGGGACTGGTGCACTTCACAAAATAGATGGCTTCATGAGGAAGGGACATTTTGTGGATATATTGAAGCAACATCTCAAGACAGTCAGGAAGTTAAAGCTTGGTCGCAAATGGGTCTTCCAAATGAACAATGACCCCAAGCATACTTCCAAATTTGTGGCAAAATGGCCTAAGTACAACAAAGTCAAGGTATTGGAGTGGCCATCACAAAGCCCTGACCTCCAATCCTCAGAAAATGTGTGGGCAGACCTGAAAAAGCATGTGCGACCAAGGAGGCCTACAAACCTGACTCAGTTACACCAGCTCTGTCAGGAGGAAAGGGCCAAAATTCACCCAACTTATTATGGGAAGCTTGTGGAAGGTTACCCGAAATGTTTGACCCACGTTAAACAATTTGGCAATGCTATCAAATATCAAATCAAATGTATTTATATAGCCCTTTGTACCTGATATCTGGAGATTATAACAGAACATGGCCAAGATGTTCAAATGTTCATAAATGACCAGCATGGTCATATAATAATAATCACAGTAGTTGTTGAGGGTGCAGCAAGTCAGCACCTCAGGAGTAAATGTCAGTTGGCTTTTCATAGCCGATCATTAAGAGTATCTCTACCGCTCCCGCTGTCTCTAGAGAGTTGAAAACAGCAGGTCTGGGACAGGTAGCACATCCGGTGAACAGGTCAGGGTTCCATAGCCGCAGGCAGAACAGTTGAAACTGGAGGAGCAGCACGGCCAGGTGGACTGGGGACAGCAAGGAGTCATCATGCCATGCCGTCCTGAGGCATGGTCCTAGGGCTCAGGTCCTCAGAGAGAGAGAGAGAGAAAGAAAGAAAGAGAGAATTAGAGAGAGCATACTTAAATCGACACAGGACACCAGATAAGACAGGAGAAATACTCCAGATATAACAAACTGACCCTAGCCCCCCCGACACATAAACTACTGCAGCATAAATACTGGAGGCTGAGATAGGAGGGGTCATCCGATGATACCCCAGACAGGGCCAAACAGGAAGGATATAACCCCACCCACTTTGTCCAAAGCACAGCCCCCACACCACAAGATGGATATCTTCAACCACCAACTTACCATCCTAAGACAAGGCCGAGTATAGCCCACAAAGATCTCCGCCACGGCACAACCCAAGGCGGGGGGGGGGGGCGCCAACCCAGACAGGAAGATCACATCAGTGACTCAACGCACTCAAGTGACACACCCCTCCTAGGGACTAGTTGAGTGTATGTAAACTTCTGACCCACTGGGAATGTGATGACAGAAATAAAAGCTGAAAGAAATCATTCTCTACTATTATTCTGACATTTCATTTTCTTAAAATAAAGTGGTGATAGAAACTGACCTTAGACAGGGAATTTGTACTAGGATTACATGTCAGGAATTGTGAAAATCTGAAGTTAAATGTATTTGGCTAGGGTGTATCTAAACTTCCGAATTCAACTGTACATACCCATGACAGACCCATGCCAGACCCATGATAGTGCCTAGGAGCTGGTCCATGTCTTGGCTGTTGATGGAGGGGGTGTCAGAGGGGGTGCCAGTTTGAATGTAGTGTGTGACTGGGGTTACATGTGTCTGTGTGTGTGCAGGTGCATGTGTGTGTGTTTAGGGTGTAGGGGGAATGATGTGAAAGAGCAATCCAATTGACAGGCCTCACACAGTCTGATGCGGATGGGCAACCACTACACTGCCACAGACACACACACACAGACACATGCACACACAGACACACGCACACACAGACACAGACACACGCACATACAGACACAGACACAGACACACAGACAGCCGGACCAGACCAGACAGAACAAAAGACAAACATGTGGGATGGAAATTAGTCTAGCCCAGGATATTTATGTTCAGACCAAAACTAGACAGGTAAACTACTAACCTGAGATGGAGGTGAAACTACTAACCTGAGATGGAGAGGTGAAACTACTAACCTGAGATGGAGGTGAAACTACTAACCTGAGATGGAGGTGAAACTACTAACCTGAGATGGAGGTGAAACTACTAACCTGAGATGGAGGTGAAACTACTAACCTGAGATGGAGGTAAACTACTAACCTGAGATGGAGGTGAAACTACTAACCTGAGATGGAGGTAAACTACTAACCTGAGATGGAGGTGAAACTACTAACCTGAGATGGAGGTGAAACTACTAACCTGAGATGGAGGTGAAACTACTAACCTGAGATGGAGGTGAAACTACTAACCTGAGATGGAGGTAAACTACTAACCTGAGATGGAGGTGAAACTACTAACCTGAGATGGAGGTGAAACTACTAACCTGAGATGGAGGTGAAACTACTAACCTGAGATGGAGGTGAAACTACTAACCTGAGATGCAGGTGAAATGTAATCTACTAACCTGAGATGGAGGTGAAACTACTAACCTGAGATGGAGGTGAAACTACTAACCTGAGATGGAGGTGAAACTACTAACCTGAGATGGAGGTGAAGCTGCTAACCTGAGATGCAGGTAATCTACTAACCTGAGATGGAGGTGAAACTACTAACCTGAGATGGAGGTGAAACTACTAACCTGAGATGGAGGTGAAACTACTAACCTGAGATGCAGGTAATCTACTAACCTGAGATGGAGGTGAAACTACTAACC
Organism: Oncorhynchus gorbuscha; assembly: GCF_021184085.1. NCBI lineage: Eukaryota > Metazoa > Chordata > Actinopteri > Salmoniformes > Salmonidae > Oncorhynchus > Oncorhynchus gorbuscha. The sequence goes on along the minus strand of NW_025746591.1, from coordinate 40,402 downwards.
TGAGATGGAGGTGAAACTACTAACCTGAGATGGAGGTGAAACTACTAACCTGAGATGGAGGTGAAACTACTAACCTGAGATGCAGGTAATCTACTAACCTGAGATGGAGGTGAGTGTGTGTGTGTGTGTGTGTGTGTGTCCAGTGGCAGAACCCTTTATCTGATCAATTCTCCCTGAATGCAATTGTATTTCTTATGTGAACGATACCTAGAAATACATCCTTGTTTAAAATATGTTTACAGACTCACAACAGTCTGTGAACGATACCTAGAGATACATCCTTGTTTAAAATATGTTTAAAGACTCACAACAGTCTGTGAACGATACCTAGAGATACATCCTTGTTTAAAATATGTTTACAGACCCACAACAGTCTGTGAACTAAATCCCTTCTAAACGACATGCAGTGTTTGAGACAACGTGCGATCGATGTGACGTTCATTTCCATCATGTAATGTGTTCCCATGATATAATTACTTATTCTCTACAAAGAACTGCAGCTGTGATCACTTCCTCTTTAATCACATTAGTCTAACACTATTTCTGACATTTAAATAATTCTCCTAAATAACATATCTTATCTCAGGAGATACAGATGGCCATGATTCAATAAAAAAAAGAGAGAGAGAATCACACAGATGAATGATGGGGCTGGTTGGCTCTCTTCCCTTCTTCTTTCTCTCCTTTTCTTGTTCCCTCTCTCGCTTCTCTCCTCCCTCTCCCTTCTCTCTCTCCTTTTTCTCCCTCCTCTCCCTCTCTCTCTCGCTTCACTCACTCCTCTCCCTTCTCTCCCTCCTCTCCCTCCTTCTCTCTCTCGCTTCTCTCCCTCCTCCCCCTTCTCTCTCTCCTTCTCTCCCTCCTCTCCCTCCTTCTCTCTCTCAGTTCTCTCCCTCCTCTCCCTTTCTCCCCTCTCTTTCTCCATCTCTCCCTCCTGCTCTCTCTCCATCGATCTCCTTCTCTCAATCTCTCCTTCTATCTGTCACTCTCTCCTTCTCTCTCCAACTATCTCTCCTTCTTCTTCCCTCCCTCCTTCCTTCTCTCCCTCCTTCTCTCTTCCTTCTCTCTCTCCTTCTCTCTTCACTCTCTTCTCTCCCTCCTTCTCTCTCTTCTCTCCCACCTTCTCTCTCTTCTCTCCCACATTCTCTCTCTTCTCTCTTCTTCTCTCCCACCTTCTCTCCCTCCTTATCTCCCACCTTCTCTCCCTCCTTCTCTCCCTCCTTCACTCCCTCCATCTTCCTGTTCTATCTATCCTTCTCTACTTCCCTTCTCACCTTCTCTCCCTCGTCTCTCTCCTTCTGATCTTCTCTCCCTCCTTCCCTCCTTCTCCCCTTCTCTCCCTCCTTCTACCTTTCTCTACTCTCCCCTCTATCTCTCCTCTCCCTCTCTCCTCTCCCTCTCTCCCTCCTTCTCTCCTCTCCCTCTCTCCCTCCTTCTTTCCCCCCCTTTCTCCCTTTCTCCCTCCTTCTCTCCCTCCCTCTCCTCCCCCTTCTCTCCCTCCTTCTCCCCCTCCTCCACTCTCTTCTTCTGTCCTTCATTTTCTCCCTCCTCTCTCTCCATCTCTCTCTCCCTCCTTCTCTCCCTCCCTCTCTCCCTCCTTCTCGGTCTCCTTCACTCTCTTCTTCTGTCCTTAATTTTCTCCTTCCTCTCTCTCAGTCTGTCTCTCCTTCTCTTCATAAATTCTGTTCTCTCTCTCTCTCCTTCTCTCTATGTTTGTGTGTTTTGTGCCCACCAATGTTTCTTTCATCATCACTAAGTTCACATAGAAAATCCTCCTCCTATGTGCCAAGTTCAGGATCTTGGCCTCAGGAACCACAAACTGCACACCATGTCCCTCTCAGGAGGAGCCAAAATGGCGTCCATAAATCAATAAACTAGATGTAATCTGCAGTGTCCAGAATGCAGTGGGCGAGGCTGTGCAGCATAATGCAACCGCTTCTCCATTGTCATTCAGACAGAGGCAGCGGCGAGGAGAGAGGCTTGCCTGCACCTGATAAGAGCACTGCTCAGAGTGAGCTATAAATCACCACACAGAGGCTGTGTCACAAGCAGCATCCTGTCCCCTATATAGTGCTCTACTTTTGACAAGGGCTTGCAGTGCACTATATAGTGAGTAGGTTGTCATTTGTGTCCCAGCAACTGCTATTCCACTGATTTCACAGAGAGAAAAGAGGGAGTGGACGGGGGGACAGAGAGGAGGAAGGAAGAGAGAGTGGTAGGAAGGGGAGAGGGAGAGGGAGAATTAAATGAGAGGAGAGAGCAGTAGAGATACTTGAGAGGAAGAGAGAAGAGAGAAGAGAGAGAGAGAATTGTGTGAGGGAGAGCTTAGAATGAAAGAGAAAGACAGAGGGAGAAGAGAGGTAGAGAGTGTGCTCAGGTGGAGGGAAGATATGAAGAGGGGGAGAGGAGGAGAGGGGGAGAGGGGGAGAGGGGGAGACGAGGAGAGGGGGAGAGGGGAGAGAGGAGAGGGGAGAGGAGAGAGGGGGCATGATAGATCTGTAATTTCTCACCTATCTCATCTGGCAAGAAGTTTCTCCTCACAAAGGGTTGACCTTCAGCTCAGCAAATAAACACCTCGCTATCCCAGAGAGCAACGCTGCTGCCTGCCTATCTGCTTATCTGCCTGCCTGTCTGTCTGCCTGCATGTGTGCCTGTCTGTCTGTCTGCCTGCCTGCCTGCCTGCCTGCCTGTCTGCCTGCCTGTCTGCCTGTCTGTCTGTCTGTCTGTCTGTCTGTCTGTCTGTCTGTCTGCCTGTCTGCCTGCCTGCCTGCCTGTCTGCCTGCCTGTCTGCCTGTCTGCCTGCCTGCCTGCCTGTCTGCCTGCCTGTCTGCCTATCTGCCTGTCTGCCTGCCTGTCTGCCTGCCTGCCTGCCTGCCTGTCTGCCTGCCTGTCTGCCTGTCTGTCTGCTGCCTGCATGTGTGCCTGCCTGTCTGCCTGTCTGCCCTGTCTGCCTGCCTGCCTGTCTGTCTGTCTGTCTGTCTGTCTGTCTGTCTGTCTGTCTGTCTGTCTGTCTGTCTGTCTGTCTGTCTGTCTGTCTGTCTGCCTGCACGTGTGCCTGTCTGTCTGCCTGCCTGTCTGCCTGTTTGCCTGGGCTGCAGGACTACACATCAATTTGAGGTTGCCCTCAGGGCAACAACCTTACTGTAACCCTTAGCTTCACAGCACAACTGGTCAATTTAGTCATTTCAGTCAATTTAGTCAATTCAGTCATTTCAGTCAATTTAGTCAATTCAGTCTATTCAGGAAGTCATTTCAGTTTACTTCCTTAGTTGACTGAATAGAAATGGAATGGAATTGACCCTAACCTCACTTCACACTATACAGAACAACTGCAGCAGATGTTTGTGGATAAACCCACAGCCTTTTACTCTCAACCTGAACCTAGTTGTCTAAAATGCTGTATGTCTAAATGTCATTTGTATGTCACCAATATGATTTGATTTGAATCATATATATATATATATGTTATGTTACTGTTATCATATTGTTGAACTATATAATGTTTAATTCCATTGAGCCGCCCATAAAGGGTGAAAACCTGTGTGAATGGAGAGACTAGAGACATGTTTCCTCCAGCTATTTCATCTCAACACCCATAACCCTTCCTGAGACCCTTCCAGAGACCTTTCCTGAGACCCTTCCAGAAACCCTTCCAGAAACCCTTCCTGAGACCCTTCCAAAATCAAATCAAATCAAATGTTATTTGTCACATACACATGGTTAGCAGATGTTAATGCAAGTGTAGTGAAATGCTTGTGCTTCTAGTTCCGACATTGCAGTAATAACCAACAAGTAATCTAACTAACAATTCCAAAACTACTGTCTTATACACAGTGTAAGGGGATAAAGAATATGTACATAAGGATATATGAATGAGTGATGGTACAGAGCAGCATAGGCAAGATACAGTAGATGATATCGAGTACAGTATATACATATGAGATGAGTATGTAAACAAAGTGGCATAGTTAAAGTGGCTAGTGATACATGTATTACATAAGGATGCAGTCGATGATATAGAGTACAGTATATACGTATGCATATGAGATGAATAATGTAGGGTAAGTAACATTATATAAGGTAGCATTGTTTAAAGTGGCTAGTGATATATTTACATAATTTCCCATCAATTCCCATTATTAAAGTGGCTGGAGTTGAGTCAGTGTCAGTGTCAGTGTGTTGGCAGCAGCCACTCAATGTTAGTGGTGGCTGTTTAACAGTCTGATGGCCTTGAGATAAAAGCTGTTTTTCAGTCTCTCGGTCCCAGCTTTGATGCACCTGTACTGACCTCGCCTTCTGGATGATAACGGGGTGAACAGGCTGTGGCTCGGGTGGTTGATGTCTTTGATGATCTTTATGGCCTTCCTGTAACATCGGGTGGTGTAGGTGTCCTGGAGGGCAGGTAGTTTGCCCCCGGTGATACGTTGTGCAGACCTCACTACCCTCTGGAGAGCGTTACGGTTGAGGGCAGATTAGTTGCCGTACCAGGCGGTGATACAGCCTGCCAGGATGCTCTCGATTGTGCATCTGTAGAAGTTTGTGAGTGCTTTTGGTGACAAGCCAAATTTCTTCAGCCTCCTGAGGTTGAAGAGGCACTGCTGCGCCTTCTTCACGATGCTGTCTGTGTGAGTGGACCAATTCAGTTTGTCTGTGATGTGTATGCCGAGGAAATTAAAACTTGCTACCCTCTCCACTACTGTTCCATCGATATAGATAGGGGGGTGTTCCCTCTGCTGTTTCCTGAAGTCCACAATCATCTCTTTAGTTTTGTTGACGTTGAGTGTGAGGTTATTTTCCTGACACCACACTCCGAGGGCCCTCACCTCCTCCCTGTAGGCTGTCTCGTCGTTGTTGGCAATCAAGCCTGCCACTGTTGTGTCGTCCGCAAACTTGATGATTGAGTTGGAGGCGTGCGTGGCCACGCAGTCGTGGGTGAACAGGGAGTACAGGAGAGGGCTTAGAACGCACCCTTGTGGGGCCCCAGTGTTGAGGATCAGCGGGGAGGAGATGTTATTGCCTACCTCACTACCTGGGTGCGTCCCGTCAGGAAGTCCAGTACCCAGTTGCACAGGGCGGTGTCGAGACCCAGGGTCTCGAGCTTGATGACGAGCTTACTATGGTGTTGAATGCCGAGCTGTAGTCGATGAACAGCATTCTCACAGATGGGTTAGGGCAGTGTGGTTGAGATAGCATCGTCTGTGGACCTATTTGGGCGGTAAGCAAATTGGAGTGGGTCTAGGGTGTCAGGTAGGGTGGAGGTGATATGGTCCTTGACTAGTCTCTCAAAGCACTTCATGATGACGGAAGTGAGTGCTACGGGGAGCTAGTCGTTTAGCTCAGTTACCTTAGCTTTCTTGGGAACAGGAACAATGGTGGCCCTCTTGAAGCATGTGTGAACAGTAGACTGGTATAGGGATTGATTGAATATGTCCGTAAACACACCGGCCAGCTGGTCTACGCATGCTCTGAGGGCTCGGCTGGGGATGCCGTCTGGGCCTGCAGCCTTGCGAGGTTTAACACGTTTAAATGTCTTACTCACCTCGGCTGCAGTGAAGGAGAGACCGCATGTTTTCGTTGCAGGCCGTGTCAGTGGCACTGTATTGTCCTCAAAGCGGGCAAAAAAGTTATTTATTCTGCCTGGGAGCAAGACATCCTGGTCCGTGACTGGGCTGGATTTCTTCCTGTAGTCCGTGATTGACTGGAGACCCTGCCACATGCCTCTTGTGTCTGAGCCGTTGAATTGAGATTCTACTTTGTCTCTGTACTGACGCTTAGCTTGTTTGATTGCCTTGCGGAGGGAATAGCTGCACTGTTTGTATTCGGTCATGTTTACCAGACACCTTGCCCTGATTAAAAGCAGTGGTTCGCTCTTTCAGGTTCATGCGAATGCTGCCATCAATCCACGGTTTCTGGTTAGGGAATGTTTTAATCGTTGCTATGGGAACGACATCTTCAACGCACGTTCTAATGAACTCGCACACCGAATCAGCGTATTCGTCAATGTTGTTATCTGACGCAATACGAAACATATCCCAGTCCACGTGTTGGAAGCAGTCTTGGAGTGTGCAGTCAGCTTGGTCGGACCAGCGTTGGACAGACCTCAGCGTGGGAGCCTCTTGTTTTAGTTTCTGTCTGTTGGCAGGATCAACAAAATGGAGTCGTGGTCAGCTTTTCCGAAAGGGGGGCGGGGCAGGGCCTTATATGCGTCGCGGAAGTTAGAGTAACAATGATCCAAGGTTTTTCCACCCCTGGTTGCGCAATCGATATGCTGATAAAATTTAGGGAGTCTTGTTTTCAGATTAGCTTTGTAAAAATCCCCAGCTACAATGAATGCAGCCTCCGGATAAATGGTTTCCAGTTTGCAAAGAGTTAAATAAAGTTCGTTCAGAGCCATCAATGTGTCTGTTTGGGGGAGGATATATACGGCTGTGATTATAATCGAAGAGAATTCTCTTGGTAGATAATGCGGTCTACATTTGATTGTGAGGAATTCTAAATCAGGTGAACAGAAGGATTTGAGTTCCTGTATGTTTCTTTCATCACACCATGTCTCGTTAGCCATAAGGCATACACCCCCGCCCCTCTTCTTACCAGAAAGGTGTTTGTTTCTGTCGGTGCGATGCGTGGAGAAACCCGTTGGCTGCACCGCCTCATATAGGGTCTCTCCAGTGAGCCATGTTTCCGTGAAGCACAGAACGTTACAGTCTCTGATGTCCCTCTGGAATGCTACCCTTGCTCGGGTTTCATCAACCTTGTTGTCAAGAGACTGGACATTGGCAAGAAGAATGCTAGGGAGTAGTGCACGGTGTGCACGTCTCCGGAGTCTGACCAGAAGACCGCCTCGTTTCCCTCTTTTTCGGAGTCGTTTATTTGGGTCGCTGCATGCAATCCATTCCGTTGTCCTGTTTGTAAGGCAGAACACAGGATCCGCGTCGCGAAAAACATATTCTTGGTCGTACTGATGGTGAGTTGACGCTGATCTTATATTCAGTAGTTCTTCTCGACTGTATGTAATGAAACCTAAGATGACCTGGGGTACTAATGTAAGAAATAACACATAAAAAAAAAAAAACTGCATAGTTTCCTAGGAACGCGAAGCGAGGCGGCCATCTCTGTCGGCGCCGGAAGTAACCCTTCCAGAAACCCTTCCTGAGACCCTTCCAGAAACCCTTCCTGAGATCCTTCCAGAAACCCTTCCTGAGACCCTTCCAGAAACCCTTCCTGAGACCCTTCCTGAGACCCTTCCAGAGACCCTTCCTGAAACCTTTCCTGAGACCCTCCAGAAACCCTTCCTGTGACCCTTCCGGAAAAACTTCCTGAGACCCTTCCAGAAACCCTTCCAGAAACCCTTCCAGAGACCCTTCCAGAGATCCTTCCAGAGACCCTTCCAGAGACCCTTCCAGAAACCCTTCCAGAGACCCTTCCAGAAACCCTTCCTGAGACCCTTCCTGAGACTCTTCCAGAAACCCTTCTTGAGACCCTTCCAGAGACCTTTTCCAGAGACCTTTTCAGAAATCTTCCAGAGACCATTTCCAGAAACCCTTCCAGAAGACCCTTTCCAGAAACCCTTCCAGAAACCCTTTCCAGAAACCCTTCCAGAGACCTTTTCCAGAGACACTTCCACAGACCATTTCCAGAAACCTTTCCAGAAACCCTTCCTGAGACCCTTCCAGAAACCCTTCCAGAGACCCTTCCAGAGACCCTTTCCAGAGACCCTTTCCTGACACCCTTCCAGAGACCCTTTCCAGAGACCCTTCCAGAGACCCTTCCTGAGACCCTTCCAGAGACCCTTTCCAGAGACCCTTCCAGAGACCATTTCCAGAAACCTTCCAGAAACCATTTCCAGAAACCTTTCCAGAAACCCTTCCTGAGACCCTTCCAGAAACCCTTCCAGAGACCCTTCCAGAGACCCTTCCAGAGACCCTTCCAGAGACCCTTTCCTGAGACCCTTCCAGAGACCCTTCCAGAGACCCTTCCAGAGACCCTTCCAGAGACCCTTCCAGAGACCCTTCCTGAGAATCTTCCAGAGACCATTTCCAGAAACCCTTCCACAGACCATTTCCAGAAACCCTTCCAGAAACCCTTTCCAGAAACCCTTCCAGAGACCTTTTCCAGAGACACTTCCACAGACCATTTCCAGAAACCTTTCCAGAAACCCTTCCTGAGACCCTTCCAGAAACCCTTCCTGAGACCCTTTCCAGAGACCCTTCCAGAGACCCTTCCTGAGACCCTTCCAGAGACCCTTCCAGATTTCCAGAGACCCTTCCAGAGACCCTTTCCAAGAACTCTCCGTTTAATCCCTTTGGGTTCTAGATCCTCATGTGTACTTTTAACATACATTTTTATTTAACTTTTGTTAATTATCAAAAGTTAAATAAACAATGCATGTTAAAAGTATGTGGTTGTAGAATTGAATGGCTTTTTTCTGGATTTTGATCACTAGCGGGTATAGGCCTCATTCTGCTCTGCTGCATGCATTACAGGATATTTTTGCAGAATTCCGCATGCAGAGTTTCAATTTGGTCTTTGTCCCATTTTGTGAAATCCTGGTTGGTGAGCGGACCCCAGACCTCACAGCCATGAAGGGAAATGGGTTCTACAACTAATTCAATTATTTTTAGCGAGATCCTTATTGGTATGTTGGATTTTATGACCCTTTTGATGGCTTAGAAGGCCCTCCTTCAACGAGCAGCTCGTTCACAGCTTTGTGGAAGTTACCTGTGGCACTGATGTTTAGGCCGAAGTATGTATAGGTTTTTTCTGTGCTCTAGGGCAACAGTGTCTAGATGGAATTTGTATTAATGGTCCTGGAAACTGGACCTTTTTTGGAACACCATTTTTTTGTCTTACTGAGATTTACTGTCAGGGCCCAGGTCTGACAGAATCAGTGCAGAATATCTAGGTGCTGCTGTAGGCCCTCCTTGGTAGGGGACAGAAGCCCCAGATCATCAGCAAACAGTAGACATTTTACTTCATATTCTAGTCGGGTGAGGCCGGGTGCTGCAGACTGTTCTAGTGCCATCGCCAATTTGTTCATATATAGGTTGAAGAGGGTGGGGCTTAAGCTGCATCCCTGTCTCACGCCCCGGCCCTGTGGAAAGAAATGTGTCAGTGTTTGTGTAGATGGATTTTATAATGTCTTTTGTTTTTCCCCCAACACCACTTTCCATCAGTTTGTATAGCAGACCCTCATGCCAAATTGAGTCAAAAGCATTTTTTTTAAATCAACAAAGCACAAGAATAATTTGTTTTGGTTTGTTTGTTTGTCAATTAGGGTGTGCAGGGTGAATACGTGGTCTGTTGTACGGTAATTTGGTAAAAAGCCAATTTGACATTTGCTCAGTACATTGTTTTCATTGAGGAAATGTAAGAGTATGCTGTTAATGATAATGCAGAGGATTTTTCCAAAGTTGCTGTTGACGCGTCTCCTCTCTCTCTCTGTCTCTCTGTCTCTCCGTCTCTCTGTCTCTGTCTCTGTCTCTCTCTGTCTCTCTCTCTCTCTCTCTCTCTCTCTCTCTCTCTCTCTCTCTCTCTCTCTCTCTCTCTCTCTCTCTCTCTCTCTCTCTCTCTCTCTCTCTCTCTCTCTCTCTCTCTCTCTCTCTCTCTCTCTCTCTCTCTCTCTCTCTCTCTCCTCAGCCCTCTATTCATCCTCTCCTCCTTTATTATTCATGTGTTAAACCCCCCAGCTCCCGGCCCAGAACGCCTTTGGCTGTCTGCGCTGTGCCGTAGGATGTTAACACATGTAATCCCTTTATTAACGAACACACACACACACACACACACACACACACACACACACACACACACACACACACACACACACACACACACACACACACACACACACACACACACACACACACACACACACACACACACACACACACACACACACACACACACACACACACACACACACACACACACAGAGACACGCACGGTGATGCTGACGCTTCCTCCAGGGACACAGGGCGCATACTCCCCTTAGGGATTAGTCCAGGAAGAGGGGAGGGGCTGATGGGTAAACGGCTCCGTTCAAGAGACTCTCCACAGTTTCAAAGCCCCCACTTGAAAACCCAGCAGTGGGCGTTAACTGAGGGTTAGTCGCGGGTCCTACAGCACTGACTGACTCAGTCTCTGAGTAAAGCACATTGTAGAGCCTCTATATTCTCCAATTATGCTACTGACTGACTGAAATTCATGAATTTAAAATTGTCAAAGAGGATTTTCTCAATTCATGGTTAAGAATTTCAATCCACTTCCTATATTGATTTCCTTTACCATTGGTATCTATGTATTTACCCTGCTACTGGTCAATATTACTCCTGTTTACATAAATAATGTACAGTATATAACCACTAGCATATTATAATAAGTATTTCAGCCAGGTCACCCGTGATGCAAGTCAGTATTTGACGTCTATCCATGACTGAAGACGTTGAGAGATGATGTGGAGACTGGCCACTAGGGGCAACAGTGAGTGCACTTACCTTCAAGTCGCAAATATGAATTTTCACAAATTCTGCTGCCTCAGTTTGTATGATGGCAATTTGCCTATACTCCAGAATGTTATGAAGAGTGATCAGATGAATTGAAATTAATTGCAAAGTCCCTTTGCCATGCAAATGGACTGAATCCCCCAACAAACATTTCCACTGCATTTCAGCCTTGCCACAAAAGGACCAGCTGACATCATGTCAGTGATTCTCTCGTTAACACAGATGTGAGTGTTGACGAGGACAAGGCTCTGTCATGCTGATTGAGTTAGAATAACAGACTGGAAGCTTCAAAAGGAGGGTGGTGCTTGGAATCATTGTTCTTCCTCTGTCAATCATGGTTACCTGCAAGGAAACACGAGCTGGCTAGTATTTTACTGTTCATATGACAACACTGTTGGGTAGAGCTGGCTAGTATTTTACTGTTCATATGACAACACTGTTGAGTAGAGCTGGATAGTATTTTACTGTTCATATGACAACACTGTTGTGTAGAGCTGGATAGTATTTTACTGTTCATATGACAACACTGTTGAGTAGAGCTGGATAGTATTTTACTGTTCATATGACAACACTGTTGTGTAGAGCTGGATAGTATTTTACTGTTCATATGACAACACTGTTGGGTAGAGCTGGCTAGTATTTTACTGTTCATATGACAACACTGTTGAGTAGAGCTGGCTAGTATTTTACTGTTCATATGACAACACTGTTGAGTAGAGCTGGATAGTATTTTACTGTTCATATGACAACACTGTTGAGTAGAGCTGGCTAGTATTTTACTGAGCAGATGACTACAACATTTCCACTTGACCTGTGTGGTTCTAGTCACAAAAACACTTCATTGTAGTATGTAAAGTGTGTGTGACAGATGCCTTGTCCGTCTGTGTGTGTATCTGTGTGTGCGGGTGTGTGATTGTGTAGCAAACCACGATGACGCAACAGCATCTTGAATTCACTGAAGTATGATTTAAACTGAAGAGGATTATGGAGACAGCGTCATCCCTACATTAAGCCAAGTGGTGATGTGAGGGTTCCACTATGCCTTCCCTTTACTTCCTGTCAGACCACACACACACACACACACACACACACACACACACACACACACACACACACACACACACACACACACACACACACACACACACACACACACACACACACACACACACACACACACACACACACACACACACACACACACACACACACACACACACACACACACACACACACATGGAGCATGAGGAGAGACACAGGCTGATTTGGGTTTGGCTATCTGCTACATCCCAAATGGCACCCTATTCCCTATATTGATCCCCCATAGGGCTCTGGGCAAAAGTAGTGCACATAGGGAATAAGATGTCATTTGGGATGCAGATTCTCTGTGTGCACTGCTCGGCCTGCATGCTGGCCTCATTGGGTTTCAGGTTCTGTGGATTCATCCGGACAAAGAAAATCAAAAGAAACCAGAGATCAAGGACGTTGAAAATTTGTGACACATTTCTAGAGTAGGGGCTCGTCTTGGTCCTGTTTCAAACAGCCTCGGTCTGAGTGGTAGTGGCTCGTCTTGGTCCTGTTTCAGCCTTGGTCTGAGTGGTAGTGACTCGTCTTGGTCCTGTTTCAAACAGCCTTGGTCTGAGTGGTAGTGGCTCGTCTTGGTCCTGTTTCAAACAGCCTTGGTCTGAGTGGTAGTGGCTCGTCTTGGTCCTGTTTCAAACAGCCTTGGTCTGAGTGGTAGTGGCTCGTCTTGGTCCTGTTTCAAACAGCCTTGGTCTGAGTGGTAGTGACTCGTCTTGGTCCTGTTTCAAACAGCCTTGGTCTGAGTGGTAGTGGCTCGTCTTGGTCCTGTTTCAAACAGCCTTGGTCTGAGTGGTAGTGGCTCGTCTTGGTCCTGTTTCAAACAGCCTTGGTCTGAGTGGTAGTGGCTCGTCTTGGTCCTGTTTCAAACAGCCTTGGTCTGAGTGGTAGTGGCTCGTCTTGGTCCTGTTTCAAACAGCCTTGGTCTGAGTGGTAGTGGCTCGTCTTGGTCCTGTTTCAAACAGCCTTGGTCTGAGTGGTAGTGGCTCGTCTTGGTCCTGTTTCAAACAGCCTCGGTCTGAGTGGTAGTGGCTCGTCTTGGTCCTGTTTCAAACAGCCTTGGTCTGAGTGGTAGTGGCTCGTCTTGGTCCTGTTTCAAACAGCCTTGGTCTGAGTGGTAGTGGCTCGTCTTGGTCCTGTTTCAAACAGCCTTGGTCTGAGTGGTAGTGACTCGTCTTGGTCCTGTTTCAAACAGCCTTGGTCTGAGTGGTAGTGGCTCGTCTTGGTCCTGTTTCAAACAGCCTTGGTCTGAGTGGTAGTGACTCGTCTTGGTCCTGTTTCAAACAGCCTTGGTCTGAGTGGTAGTGGCTCGTCTTGGTCCTGTTTCAAACAGCCTTGGTCTGAGTGGTAGTGGCTCGTCTTGGTCCTGTTTCAAACAGCCTTGGTCTGAGTGGTAGTGGCTCGTCTTGGTCCTGTTTCAAACAGCCTTGGTCTGAGTGGTAGTGGCTCGTCTTGGTCCTGTTTCAAACAGCCTTGGTCTGAGTGGTAGTGGCTCGTCTTGGTCCTGTTTCAAACAGCCTTGGTCTGAGTGGTAGTGGCTCGTCTTGGTCCTGTTTCAAACAGCCTTGGTCTGAGTGGTAGTGGCTCGTCTTGGTCCTGTTTCAAACAGCCTTGGTCTGAGTGGTAGTGGCTCGTCTTGGTCCTGTTTCAAACAGCCTTGGTCTGAGTGGTAGTGGCTCGTCTTGGTCCTGTTTCAAACAGCCTTGGTCTGAGTGGTAGTGGCTCGTCTTGGTCCTGTTTCAAACAGCCTTGGTCTGAGTGGTAGTGGCTCGTCTTGGTCCTGTTTCAAACAGCCTTGGTCTGAGTGGTAGTGGCTCATCTTGGTCCTGTTTCAAACAGCCTTGGTCTGAGTGGTAGTGGCTCGTCTTGGTCCTGTTTCAAACAGCCTTGGTCTGAGTGGTAGTGACTCATCTTGGTCCTGTTTCAAACAGCCTTGGTCTGAGTGGTAGTGGCTCGTCTTGGTCCTGTTTCAAACAGCCTTCGTCTGAGTGGTAGTGACTCGTCTTGGTCCTGTTTCAAACAGCCTTGGTCTGAGTGGTAGTGGACTCGTCTTGGTCCTGTTTCAAACAGCCTTGGTCTGAGTGGTAGTGGCTCGTCTTGGTCCTGTTTCAAACAGCCTTGGTCTGAGTGGTAGTGGCTCGTCTTGGTCCTGTTTCAAACAGCCTTGGTCTGAGTGGTAGTGGCTCGTCTTGGTCCTGTTTCAAACAGCCTTGGTCTGAGTGGTAGTGGCTCGTCTTGGTCCTGTTTCAAACAGCCTCGGTCTGAGTGGTAGTGGCTCGTCTTGGTCCTGTTTCAAACAGCCTCGGTCTGAGTGGTAGTGGCTCGTCTTGGTCCTGTTTCAAACAGCCTTGGTCTGAGTGGTAGTGGCTCGTCTTGGTCCTGTTTCAAACAGCCTTGGTCTGAGTGGTAGTGGCTCGTCTTGGTCCTGTTTCAAACAGCCTTGGTCTGAGTGGTAGTGGCTCGTCTTGGTCCTGTTTCAAACAGCCTTGGTCTGAGTGGTAGTGGCTCGTCTTGGTCCTGTTTCAAACAGCCTTGGTCTGAGTGGTAGTGGCTCGTCTTGGTCCTGTTTCAAACAGCCTTGGTCTGAGTGGTAGTGGCTCGTCTTGGTCCTGTTTCAAACAGCCTTGGTCTGAGTGGTAGTGGCTCGTCTTGGTCCTGTTTCAAACAGCCTTGGTCTGAGTGGTAGTGGCTCGTCTTGGTCCTGTTTCAAACAGCCTTGGTCTGAGTGGTAGTGGCTCGTCTTGGTCCTGTTTCAAACAGCCTTGGTCTGAGTGGTAGTGGCTCGTCTTGGTCCTGTTTCAAACAGCCTTGGTCTGAGTGGTAGTGGCTCGTCTTGGTCCTGTTTCAAACAGCCTTGGTCTGAGTGGTAGTGGCTCGTCTTGGTCCTGTTTCAAACAGCCTTGGTCTGAGTGGTAGTGGCTCGTCTTGGTCCTGTTTCAAACAGCCTTGGTCTGAGTGGTAGTGGCTCGTCTTGGTCCTGTTTCAAACAGCCTTGGTCTGAGTGGTAGTGGCTCGTCTTGGTCCTGTTTCAAACAGCCTTGGTCTGAGTGGTAGTGGCTCGTCTTGGTCCTGTTTCAAACAGCCTTGGTCTGAGTGGTAGTGGCTCGTCTTGGTCCTGTTTCAAACAGCAGCCTTGGTCTGAGTGGTAGTGGCTCGTCTTGGTCCTGTTTCAAACAGCCTTGGTCTGAGTGGTAGTGGCTCGTCTTGGTCCTGTTTCAAACAGCCTTGGTCTGAGTGGTAGTGGCTCGTCTTGGTCCTGTTTCAAACAGCCTTGGTCTGAGTGGTAGTGGCTCGTCTTGGTCCTGTTTCAAACAGCCTTGGTCTGAGTGGTAGTGGCTCGTCTTGGTCCTGTTTCAAACAGCCTTGGTCTGAGTGGTAGTGGCTCGTCTTGGTCCTGTTTCAAACAGCCTTGGTCTGAGTGGTAGTGGCTCGTCTTGGTCCTGTTTCAAACAGCCTTGGTCTGAGTGGTAGTGGCTCGTCTTGGTCCTGTTTCAAACAGCCTTGGTCTGAGTGGTAGTGGCTCGTCTTGGTCCTGTTTCAAACAGCCTTGGTCTGAGTGGTAGTGGCTCGTCTTGGTCCTGTTTCAAACAGCCTTGGTCTGAGTGGTAGTGGCTCGTCTTGGTCCTGTTTCAAACAGCCTTGGTCTGAGTGGTAGTGGCTCGTCTTGGTCCTGTTTCAAACAGCCTTGGTCTGAGTGGTAGTGGCTCGTCTTGGTCCTGTTTCAAACAGCCTTGGTCTGAGTGGTAGTGGCTCGTCTTGGTCCTGTTTCAAACAGCCTTGGTCTGAGTGGTAGTGGCTCGTCTTGGTCCTGTTTCAAACAGCCTTGGTCTGAGTGGTAGTGGCTCGTCTTGGTCCTGTTTCAAACAGCCTTGGTCTGAGTGGTAGTGGCTCGTCTTGGTCCTGTTTCAAACAGCCTTGGTCTGAGTGGTAGTGGCTCGTCTTGGTCCTGTTTCAAACAGCCTTGGTCTGAGTGGTAGTGGCTCGTCTTGGTCCTGTTTCAAACAGCCTTGGTCTGAGTGGTAGTGGCTCGTCTTGGTCCTGTTTCAAACAGCCTTGGTCTGAGTGGTAGTGGCTCGTCTTGGTCCTGTTTCAAACAGCCTTGGTCTGAGTGGTAGTGGCTCGTCTTGGTCCTGTTTCAAACAGCCTTGGTCTGAGTGGTAGTGGCTCGTCTTGGTCCTGTTTCAAACAGCCTTGGTCTGAGTGGTAGTGGCTCGTCTTGGTCCTGTTTCAAACAGCCTTGGTCTGAGTGGTAGTGGCTCGTCTTGGTCCTGTTTCAAACAGCCTTGGTCTGAGTGGTAGTGGCTCGTCTTGGTCCTGTTTCAAACAGCCTTGGTCTGAGTGGTAGTGGCTCGTCTTGGTCCTGTTTCAAACAGCCTTGGTCTGAGTGGTAGTGGCTCGTCTTGGTCCTGTTTCAAACAGCCTTGGTCTGAGTGGTAGTGGCTCGTCTTGGTCCTGTTTCAAACAGCCTTGGTCTGAGTGGTAGTGGCTCGTCTTGGTCCTGTTTCAAACAGCCTTGGTCTGAGTGGTAGTGGCTCGTCTTGGTCCTGTTTCAAACAGCCTTGGTCTGAGTGGTAGTGGCTCGTCTTGGTCCTGTTTCAAACAGCCTTGGTCTGAGTGGTAGTGGCTCAAACAGCCTTGGTCTGAGTGGTAGTGATTTCTCTTGGTCCTGTTTCAAACAGCCTTGGTCTGAGTGGTAGTGGCTCGTCTTGGTCCTGTTTCAAACAGCCTTGGTCTGAGTGGTAGTGGCTCGTCTTGGTCCTGTTTCAAACAGCCTTGGTCTGAGTGGTAGGGGCTCATCTTGGTCCTGTTTCAGCCTTGGTCTGAGTGGTAGTGGCTCGTCTTGGTCCTGTTTCAAACAGCCTTCGTCTGAGTGGTAGTGGCTCGTCTTGGTCCTGTTTCAGCCTTGGTCTGAGTGGTAGTGGCTCGTCTTGGTCCTGTTTCAAACAGCCTTGGTCTGAGTGGTAGTGGCTCGTCTTGGTCCTGTTTCAGCCTTGGTCTGAGTGGTAGTGGCTCGTCTTGGTCCTGTTTCAAACAGCCTTGGTCTGAGTGGTAGTGGCTCGTCTTGGTCCTGTTTCAGCCTTGGTCTGAGTGGTAGTGGCTCGTCTTGGTCCTGTTTCAAACAGCCTTGGTCTGAGTGGTAGTGGCTCGTCTTGGTCCTGTTTCAAACAGCCTTGGTCTGAGTGGTAGTGGCTCGTCTTGGTCCTGTTTCAAACAGCCTTGGTCTGAGTGGTAGTGGCTCGTCTTGGTCCTGTTTCAAACAGCCTTGGTCTGAGTGGTAGTGGCTCGTCTTGGTCCTGTTTCAAACAGCCTTGGTCTGAGTGGTAGTGGCTCGTCTTGGTCCTGTTTCAAACAGCCTTGGTCTGAGTGGTAGTGGCTCGTCTTGGTCCTGTTTCAGCCTTGGTCTGAGTGGTAGTGGCTCGTCTTGGTCCTGTTTCAAACAGCCTTGGTCTGAGTGGTAGTGGCTCGTCTTGGTCCTGTTTCAAACAGCCTTGGTCTGAGTGGTAGTGGCTCGTCTTGGTCCTGTTTCAAACAGCCTTGGTCTGAGTGGTAGTGGCTCGTCTTGGTCCTGTTTCAAACAGCCTTGGTCTGAGTGGTAGTGGCTCGTCTTGGTCCTGTTTCAAACAGCCTTGGTCTGAGTGGTAGTGGCTCGTCTTGGTCCTGTTTCAAACAGCCTTGGTCTGAGTGGTAGTGGCTCGTCTTGGTCCTGTTTCAAACAGCCTTGGTCTGAGTGGTAGTGGCTCGTCTTGGTCCTGTTTCAAACAGCCTTGGTCTGAGTGGTAGTGGCTCGTCTTGGTCCTGTTTCAAACAGCCTTGGTCTGAGTGGTAGTGGCTCGTCTTGGTCCTGTTTCAAACAGCCTTGGTCTGAGTGGTAGTGGCTCGTCTTGGTCCTGTTTCAAACAGCCTTGGTCTGAGTGGTAGTGGCTCGTCTTGGTCCTGTTTCAAACAGCCTTGGTCTGAGTGGTAGTGGCTCGTCTTGGTCCTGTTTCAAACAGCCTTGGTCTGAGTGGTAGTGGCTCGTCTTGGTCCTGTTTCAAACAGCCTTGGTCTGAGTGGTAGTGGCTCGTCTTGGTCCTGTTTCAAACAGCCTTGGTCTGAGTGGTAGTGGCTCGTCTTGGTCCTGTTTCAAACAGCCTTGGTCTGAGTGGTAGTGGCTCGTCTTGGTCCTGTTTCAAACAGCCTTGGTCTGAGTGGTAGTGGCTCGTCTTGGTCCTGTTTCAAACAGCCTTGGTCTGAGTGGTAGTGGCTCGTCTTGGTCCTGTTTCAAACAGCCTTGGTCTGAGTGGTAGTGGCTCGTCTTGGTCCTGTTTCAAACAGCCTTGGTCTGAGTGGTAGTGGCTCGTCTTGGTCCTGTTTCAAACAGCCTTGGTCTGAGTGGTAGTGGCTCGTCTTGGTCCTGTTTCAGCCTTGGTCTGAGTGGTAGTGGCTCGTCTTGGTCCTGTTTCAAACAGCCTTCGTCTGAGTGGTAGTGGCTCGTCTTGGTCCTGTTTCAGCCTTGGTCTGAGTGGTAGGGGCTCGTCTTGGTCCTGTTTCAAACAGCCTCGGTCTGAGTGGTAGTGGCTCGTCTTGGTCCTGTTTCAGCCTTGGTCTGAGTGGTAGTGGTTCGTCTTGGTCCTGTTTCAAACAGCCTTGGTCTGAGTGGTAGTGGCTCGTCTTGGTCCTGTTTCAAACAGCCTTGGTCTGAGTGGTAGTGGCTCGTCTTGGTCCTGTTTCAAACAGCCTTGGTCTGAGTGGTAGTGGCTCGTCTTGGTCCTGTTTCAAACAGCCTTGGTCTGAGTGGTAGTGGCTCGTCTTGGTCCTGTTTCAAACAGCCTTGGTCTGAGTGGTAGTGGCTCGTCTTGGTCCTGTTTCAAACAGCCTTGGTCTGAGTGGTAGGGCTCGTCTTGGTCCTGTTTCAGCCTTGGTCTGAGTGGTAGTGGCTCGTCTTGGTCCTGTTTCAAACAGCCTTGGTCTGAGTGGTAGTGGCTCGTCTTGGTCCTGTTTCAAACAGCCTTGGTCTGAGTGGTAGTGGCTCGTCTTGGTCCTGTTTCAAACAGCCTTGGTCTGAGTGGTAGTGGCTCGTCTTGGTCCTGTTTCAAACAGCCTTGGTCTGAGTGGTAGTGGCTCGTCTTGGTCCTGTTTCAAACAGCCTTGGTCTGAGTGGTAGTGGCTCGTCTTGGTCCTGTTTCAAACAGCCTTGGTCTGAGTGGTAGTGGCTCGTCTTGGTCCTGTTTCAAACAGCCTTGGTCTGAGTGGTAGTGGCTCGTCTTGGTCCTGTTTCAAACAGCCTTGGTCTGAGTGGTAGTGGCTCGTCTTGGTCCTGTTTCAGCCTTGGTCTGAGTGGTAGTGGCTCGTCTTGGTCCTGTTTCAAACAGCCTTGGTCTGAGTGGTAGTGGCTCGTCTTGGTCCTGTTTCAGCCTTGGTCTGAGTGGTAGTGGCTCGTCTTGGTCCTGTTTCAAACAGCCTTGGTCTGAGTGGTAGTGGCTCGTCTTGGTCCTGTTTCAAACAGCCTTGGTCTGAGTGGTAGTGGCTCGTCTTGGTCCTGTTTCAAACAGCCTTGGTCTGAGTGGTAGTGGCTCGTCTTGGTCCTGTTTCAAACAGCCTTGGTCTGAGTGGTAGTGGCTCGTCTTGGTCCTGTTTCAAACAGCCTTGGTCTGAGTGGTAGTGGCTCGTCTTGGTCCTGTTTCAAACAGCCTTGGTCTGAGTGGTAGTGGCTCGTCTTGGTCCTGTTTCAGCCTTGGTCTGAGTGGTAGTGGCTCGTCTTGGTCCTGTTTCAAACAGCCTTGGTCTGAGTGGTAGTGGCTCGTCTTGGTCCTGTTTCAAACAGCCTTGGTCTGAGTGGTAGTGGCTCGTCTTGGTCCTGTTTCAAACAGCCTTGGTCTGAGTGGTAGTGGCTCGTCTTGGTCCTGTTTCAAACAGCCTTGGTCTGAGTGGTAGTGGCTCGTCTTGGTCCTGTTTCAAACATCCTTGGTCTGAGTGGTAGTGGCTCGTCTTGGTCCTGTTTCAAACAGCCTTGGTCTGAGTGGTAGTGGCTCGTCTTGGTCCTGTTTCAAACAGCCTTGGTCTGAGTGGTAGTGGCTCGTCTTGGTCCTGTTTCAAACAGCCTTGGTCTGAGTGGTAGTGGCTCGTCTTGGTCCTGTTTCAAACAGCCTTGGTCTGAGTGGTAGTGGCTCGTCTTGGTCCTGTTTCAAACAGCCTTGGTCTGAGTGGTAGTGGCTCGTCTTGGTCCTGTTTCAAACAGCCTTGGTCTGAGTGGTAGTGGCTCGTCTTGGTCCTGTTTCAAACAGCCTTGGTCTGAGTGGTAGTGGCTCGTCTTGGTCCTGTTTCAAACAGCCTTGGTCTGAGTGGTAGTGGCTCGTCTTGGTCCTGTTTCAAACAGCCTTGGTCTGAGTGGTAGTGGCTCGTCTTGGTCCTGTTTCAAACAGCCTTGGTCTGAGTGGTAGTGGCTCGTCTTGGTCCTGTTTCAAACAGCCTTGGTCTGAGTGGTAGTGGCTCGTCTTGGTCCTGTTTCAAACAGCCTTGGTCTGAGTGGTAGTGGCTCGTCTTGGTCCTGTTTCAAACAGCCTTGGTCTGAGTGGTAGTGGCTCGTCTTGGTCCTGTTTCAAACAGCCTTGGTCTGAGTGGTAGTGGCTCGTCTTGGTCCTGTTTCAAACAGCCTTGGTCTGAGTGGTAGTGGCTCGTCTTGGTCCTGTTTCAAACAGCCTTGGTCTGAGTGGTAGTGGCTCGTCTTGGTCCTGTTTCAAACAGCCTTGGTCTGAGTGGTAGTGGCTCGTCTTGGTCCTGTTTCAAACAGCCTTGGTCTGAGTGGTAGTGGCTCGTCTTGGTCCTGTTTCAAACAGCCTTGGTCTGAGTGGTAGTGGCTCGTCTTGGTCCTGTTTCAAACAGCCTTGGTCTGAGTGGTAGTGGCTCGTCTTGGTCCTGTTTCAAACAGCCTTGGTCTGAGTGGTAGTGGCTCGTCTTGGTCCTGTTTCAAACAGCCTTGGTCTGAGTGGTAGGGGTCGTCTTGGTCCTGTTTCAAACAGCCTCGGTCTGAGTGGTAGTGACTCGTCTTGGTCCTGTTTCAAACAGCCTTCGTCTGAGTGGTAGGGGCTCGTCTTGGTCCTGTTTCAGCCTTGGTCTGAGTGGTAGTGGCTCGTCTTGGTCCTGTTTCAAACAGCCTTGGTCTGAGTGGTAGTGGCTCGTCTTGGTCCTGTTTCAGCCTTGGTCTGAGTGGTAGGGGCTCGTCTTGGTCCTGTTTCAAACAGCCTTGGTCTGAGTGGTAGTGGCTCGTCTTGGTCCTGTTTCAAACAGCCTTGGTCTGAGTGGTAGTGGCTCGTCTTGGTCCTGTTTCAAACAGCCTTGGTCTGAGTGGTAGTGGCTCGTCTTGGTCCTGTTTCAAACAGCCTTGGTCTGAGTGGTAGTGGCTCGTCTTGGTCCTGTTTCAGCCTTGGTCTGAGTGGTAGTCTTGGTCCTGTTTCAGCCTTGGTCTGAGTGGTAGTGGCTCGTCTTGGTCCTGTTTCAAACAGCCTTGGTCTGAGTGGTAGTGGCTCGTCTTGGTCCTGTTTCAGCCTTGGTCTGAGTGGTAGTGGCTCGTCTTGGTCCTGTTTCAAACAGCCTTGGTCTGAGTGGTAGTGGCTCGTCTTGGTCCTGTTTCAGCCTTGGTCTGAGTGGTAGTGGCTCGTCTTGGTCCTGTTTCAAACAGCCTTGGTCTGAGTGGTAGTGGCTCGTCTTGGTCCTGTTTCAGCCTTGGTCTGAGTGGTAGTGGCTCGTCTTGGTCCTGTTTCAAACAGCCTTGGTCTGAGTGGTAGTGGCTCGTCTTGGTCCTGTTTCAAACAGCCTTGGTCTGAGTGGTAGTGGCTCGTCTTGGTCCTGTTTCAAACAGCCTTGGTCTGAGTGGTAGTGGCTCGTCTTGGTCCTGTTTCAAACAGCCTTGGTCTGAGTGGTAGTGGTTCGTCTTGGTCCTGTTTCAAACAGCCTTGGTCTGAGTGGTAGTGGCTCGTCTTGGTCCTGTTTCAAACAGCCTTGGTCTGAGTGGTAGTGGCTCGTCTTGGTCCTGTTTCAGCCTTGGTCTGAGTGGTAGTGGCTCGTCTTGGTCCTGTTTCAAACAGCCTTGGTCTGAGTGGTAGTGGCTCGTCTTGGTCCTGTTTCAAACAGCCTTGGTCTGAGTGGTAGTGGCTCGTCTTGGTCCTGTTTCAAACAGCCTTGGTCTGAGTGGTAGTGGCTCGTCTTGGTCCTGTTTCAAACAGCCTTGGTCTGAGTGGTAGTGGCTCGTCTTGGTCCTGTTTCAAACAGCCTTGGTCTGAGTGGTAGTGGCTCGTCTTGGTCCTGTTTCAAACAGCCTTGGTCTGAGTGGTAGTGGCTCGTCTTGGTCCTGTTTCAAACAGCCTTGGTCTGAGTGGTAGTGGCTCGTCTTGGTCCTGTTTCAAACAGCCTTGGTCTGAGTGGTAGTGGCTCGTCTTGGTCCTGTTTCAAACAGCCTTGGTCTGAGTGGTAGTGGCTCGTCTTGGTCCTGTTTCAAACAGCCTTGGTCTGAGTGGTAGTGGCTCGTCTTGGTCCTGTTTCAAACAGCCTTGGTCTGAGTGGTAGTGGCTCGTCTTGGTCCTGTTTCAAACAGCCTTGGTCTGAGTGGTAGTGGCTCGTCTTGGTCCTGTTTCAGCCTTGGTCTGAGTGGTAGTGGCTCGTCTTGGTCCTGTTTCAAACAGCCTTGGTCTGAGTGGTAGTGGCTCGTCTTGGTCCTGTTTCAAACAGCCTTGGTCTGAGTGGTAGTGGCTCGTCTTGGTCCTGTTTCAGCCTTGGTCTGAGTGGTAGTGGCTCGTCTTGGTCCTGTTTCAAACAGCCTTGGTCTGAGTGGTAGTGGCTCGTCTTGGTCCTGTTTCAAACAGCCTTGGTCTGAGTGGTAGTGGCTCGTCTTGGTCCTGTTTCAAACAGCCTTGGTCTGAGTGGTAGTGGCTCGTCTTGGTCCTGTTTCAGCCTTGGTCTGAGTGGTAGTGGCTCGTCTTGGTCCTGTTTCAAACAGCCTTGGTCTGAGTGGTAGTGGCTCGTCTTGGTCCTGTTTCAGCCTTGGTCTGAGTGGTAGTGGCTCGTCTTGGTCCTGTTTCAAACAGCCTTGGTCTGAGTGGTAGTGGCTCGTCTTGGTCCTGTTTCAGCCTTGGTCTGAGTGGTAGTGGCTCGTCTTGGTCCTGTTTCAAACAGCCTTGGTCTGAGTGGTAGTGGCTCGTCTTGGTCCTGTTTCAGCCTTGGTCTGCGAGTGGTAGTGGCTCGTCTTGGTCCTGTTTCAAACAGCCTTGGTCTGAGTGGTAGTGGCTCGTCTTGGTCCTGTTTCAAACAGCCTTGGTCTGAGTGGTAGTGGCTCGTCTTGGTCCTGTTTCAAACAGCCTTGGTCTGAGTGGTAGTGGCTCGTCTTGGTCCTGTTTCAAACAGCCTTGGTCTGAGTGGTAGTGGCTCGTCTTGGTCCTGTTTCAAACAGCCTTGGTCTGAGTGGTAGTGGCTCGTCTTGGTCCTGTTTCAAACAGCCTTGGTCTGAGTGGTAGTGGCTCGTCTTGGTCCTGTTTCAGCCTTGGTCTGAGTGGTAGTGGCTCGTCTTGGTCCTGTTTCAAACAGCCTTGGTCTGAGTGGTAGTGGCTCGTCTTGGTCCTGTTTCAAACAGCCTTGGTCTGAGTGGTAGTGGCTCGTCTTGGTCCTGTTTCAAACAGCCTTGGTCTGAGTGGTAGTGGCTCGTCTTGGTCCTGTTTCAAACAGCCTTGGTCTGAGTGGTAGTGGCTCGTCTTGGTCCTGTTTCAAACAGCCTTGGTCTGAGTGGTAGTGGCTCGTCTTGGTCCTGTTTCAAACAGCCTTGGTCTGAGTGGTAGTGGCTCGTCTTGGTCCTGTTTCAAACAGCCTTGGTCTGAGTGGTAGTGGCTCGTCTTGGTCCTGTTTCAAACAGCCTTGGTCTGAGTGGTAGTGGCTCGTCTTGGTCCTGTTTCAGCCTTGGTCTGAGTGGTAGTGGCTCGTCTTGGTCCTGTTTCAAACAGCCTTGGTCTGAGTGGTAGTGGCTCGTCTTGGTCCTGTTTCAGCCTTGGTCTGAGTGGTAGTGGCTCGTCTTGGTCCTGTTTCAAACAGCCTTGGTCTGAGTGGTAGTGGCTCGTCTTGGTCCTGTTTCAAACAGCCTTGGTCTGAGTGGTAGTGGCTCGTCTTGGTCCTGTTTCAAACAGCCTTGGTCTGAGTGGTAGTGGCTCGTCTTGGTCCTGTTTCAAACAGCCTTGGTCTGAGTGGTAGTGGCTCGTCTTGGTCCTGTTTCAAACAGCCTTGGTCTGAGTGGTAGTGGCTCGTCTTGGTCCTGTTTCAAACAGCCTTGGTCTGAGTGGTAGTGGCTCGTCTTGGTCCTGTTTCAGCCTTGGTCTGAGTGGTAGTGGCTCGTCTTGGTCCTGTTTCAAACAGCCTTGGTCTGAGTGGTAGTGGCTCGTCTTGGTCCTGTTTCAAACAGCCTTGGTCTGAGTGGTAGTGGCTCGTCTTGGTCCTGTTTCAAACAGCCTTGGTCTGAGTGGTAGTGGCTCGTCTTGGTCCTGTTTCAAACAGCCTTGGTCTGAGTGGTAGTGGCTCGTCTTGGTCCTGTTTCAAACAGCCTTGGTCTGAGTGGTAGTGGCTCGTCTTGGTCCTGTTTCAGCCTTGGTCTGAGTGGTAGTGGCTCGTCTTGGTCCTGTTTCAAACAGCCTTGGTCTGAGTGGTAGTGGCTCGTCTTGGTCCTGTTTCAAACAGCCTTGGTCTGAGTGGTAGTGTGGTAGTGGCTCGTCTTGGTCCTGTTTCAAACAGCCTTGGTCTGAGTGGTAGTGGCTCGTCTTGGTCCTGTTTCAGCCTTGGTCTGAGTGGTAGTGGCTCGTCTTGGTCCTGTTTCAGCCTTGGTCTGAGTGGTAGTGGCTCGTCTTGGTCCTGTTTCAGCCTTGGTCTGAGTGGTAGTGGCTCGTCTTGGTCCTGTTTCAAACAGCCTTGGTCTGAGTGGTAGTGGCTCGTCTTGGTCCTGTTTCAAACAGCCTTGGTCTGAGTGGTAGTGGCTCGTCTTGGTCCTGTTTCAAACAGCCTTGGTCTGAGTGGTAGTGGCTCGTCTTGGTCCTGTTTCAAACAGCCTTGGTCTGAGTGGTAGTGGCTCGTCTTGGTCCTGTTTCAAACAGCCTTGGTCTGAGTGGTAGTGGCTCGTCTTGGTCCTGTTTCAAACAGCCTTGGTCTGAGTGGTAGTGGCTCGTCTTGGTCCTGTTTCAAACATCCTTGGTCTGAGTGGTAGTGGCTCGTCTTGGTCCTGTTTCAGCCTTGGTCTGAGTGGTAGTGGCTCGTCTTGGTCCTGTTTCAAACAGCCTTGGTCTGAGTGGTAGTGGCTCGTCTTGGTCCTGTTTCAAACAGCCTTGGTCTGAGTGGTAGTGGCTCGTCTTGGTCCTGTTTCAAACAGCCTTGGTCTGAGTGGTAGTGGCTCGTCTTGGTCCTGTTTCAAACAGCCTTGGTCTGAGTGGTAGTGGCTCGTCTTGGTCCTGTTTCAAACAGCCTTGGTCTGAGTGGTAGTGGCTCGTCTTGGTCCTGTTTCAAACAGCCTTGGTCTGAGTGGTAGTGGCTCGTCTTGGTCCTGTTTCAAACAGCCTTGGTCTGAGTGGTAGTGGCTCGTCTTGGTCCTGTTTCAGCCTTGGTCTGAGTGGTAGTGGCTCGTCTTGGTCCTGTTTCAAACAGCCTTGGTCTGAGTGGTAGTGGCTCGTCTTGGTCCTGTTTCAAACAGCCTTGGTCTGAGTGGTAGTGGCTCGTCTTGGTCCTGTTTCAAACAGCCTTGGTCTGAGTGGTAGTGGCTCGTCTTGGTCCTGTTTCAAACAGCCTTGGTCTGAGTGGTAGTGGCTCGTCTTGGTCCTGTTTCAGCCTTGGTCTGAGTGGTAGTGGCTCGTCTTGGTCCTGTTTCAAACAGCCTTGGTCTGAGTGGTAGTGGCTCGTCTTGGTCCTGTTTCAAACAGCCTTGGTCTGAGTGGTAGTGGCTCGTCTTGGTCCTGTTTCAAACAGCCTTGGTCTGAGTGGTAGTGGCTCGTCTTGGTCCTGTTTCATCCTTGGTCTGAGTGGTAGTGGCTCGTCTTGGTCCTGTTTCAGCCTTGGTCTGAGTGGTAGTGGCTCGTCTTGGTCCTGTTTCAAACAGCCTTGGTCTGAGTGGTAGTGGCTCGTCTTGGTCCTGTTTCAGCCTTGGTCTGAGTGGTAGTGGCTCGTCTTGGTCCTGTTTCAAACAGCCTTGGTCTGAGTGGTAGTGGCTCATCTTGGTCCTGTTTCAGCCTTGGTCTGAGTGGTAGTGGCTCGTCTTGGTCCTGTTTCAGCCTTGGTCTGAGTGGTAGTGGCTCGTCTTGGTCCTGTTTCAGCCTTGGTCTGAGTGGTAGTGGCTCGTCTTGGTCCTGTTTCAGCCTTGGTCTGAGTGGTAGTGGCTCGTCTTGGTCCTGTTTCAGCCTTGGTCTGAGTGGTAGTGGCTCGTCTTGGTCCTGTTTCAAACAGCCTTGGTCTGAGTGGTAGTGGCTCGTCTTGGTCCTGTTTCATCCTTGGTCTGAGTGGTAGTGGCTCGTCTTGGTCCTGTTTCAAACATCCTTGGTCTGAGTGGTAGTGACTCATCTTGGTCCTGTTTCAGCCTTGGTCTGAGTGGTAGTGGCTCGTCTTGGTCCTGTTTCAGCCTTGGTCTGAGTGGTAGTGGCTCGTCTTGGTCCTGTTTCAGCCTTGGTCTGAGTGGTAGTGGCTCGTCTTGGTCCTGTTTCAAACAGCCTTGGTCTGAGTGGTAGTGGCTCGTCTTGGTCCTGTTTCAAACAGCCTTGGTCTGAGTGGTAGTGGCTCGTCTTGGTCCTGTTTCAGCCTTGGTCTGAGTGGTAGTGGCTCGTCTTGGTCCTGTTTCAGCCTTGGTCAGTGGCTCGTCTTGGTCTGTTTCAAACAGCCTTGGTCTAGTGGCTCGTCTTGGTCCTGTTTCAAACAGCCTTGGTCTGAGTGGTAGTGGCTCGTCTTGGTCCTGTTTCAAACAGCCTTGGTCTGAGTGGTAGTGGCTCGTCTTGGTCCTGTTTCAAACAGCCTTGGTCTGAGTGGTAGTGGCTCGTCTTGGTCCTGTTTCAGCCTTGGTCTGAGTGGTAGTGGCTCGTCTTGGTCCTGTTTCAGCCTTGGTCTGAGTGGTAGTGGCTCTGTCTTGGTCCTGTTTCAACAGCCTTGGTCTGAGTGGTAGTGGCTCGTCTTGGTCCTGTTTCAGCCTTGGTCTGAGTGGTAGTGGCTCGTCTTGGTCCTGTTTCAAACAGCCTTGGTCTGAGTGGTAGTGGCTCGTCTTGGTCCTGTTTCAAACAGCCTTGGTCTGAGTGGTAGTGGCTCGTCTTGGTCCTGTTTCAAACAGCCTTGGTCTGAGTGGTAGTGGCTCGTCTTGGTCCTGTTTCAAACAGCCTTGGTCTGAGTGGTAGTGGCTCGTCTTGGTCCTGTTTCAAACAGCCTTGGTCTGAGTGGTAGTGGCTCGTCTTGGTCCTGTTTCAAACAGCCTTGGTCTGAGTGGTAGTGGCTCGTCTTGGTCCTGTTTCAAACAGCCTTGGTCTGAGTGGTAGTGGCTCGTCTTGGTCCTGTTTCAAACAGCCTTGGTCTGAGTGGTAGTGGCTCGTCTTGGTCCTGTTTCAAACAGCCTTGGTCTGAGTGGTAGTGGCTCGTCTTGGTCCTGTTTCAGCCTTGGTCTGAGTGGTAGTGGCTCGTCTTGGTCCTGTTTCAAACAGCCTTGGTCTGAGTGGTAGTGGCTCGTCTTGGTCCTGTTTCAGCCTTGGTCTGAGTGGTAGTGGCTCATCTTGGTCCTGTTTCAGCCTTGGTCTGAGTGGTAGTGGCTCGTCTTGGTCCTGTTTCAAACAGCCTTGGTCTGAGTGGTAGTGGCTCGTCTTGGTCCTGTTTCAAACAGCCTTGGTCTGAGTGGTAGTGGCTCGTCTTGGTCCTGTTTCAAACAGCCTTGGTCTGAGTGGTAGGGGCTCATCTTGGTCCTGTTTCAGCCTTGGTCTGAGTGGTAGTGGCTCGTCTTGGTCCTGTTTCAAACAGCCTTCGTCTGAGTGGTAGGGGCTCGTCTTGGTCCTGTTTCAGCCTTGGTCTGAGTGGTAGGGGCTCGTCTTGGTCCTGTTTCAAACAGCCTTGGTCTGAGTGGTAGTGGCTCGTCTTGGTCCTGTTTCAGCCTTGGTCTGAGTGGTAGTGGCTCGTCTTGGTCCTGTTTCAAACAGCCTTGGTCTGAGTGGTAGTGGCTCGTCTTGGTCCTGTTTCAGCCTTGGTCTGAGTGGTAGTGGCTCGTCTTGGTCCTGTTTCAAACAGCCTTGGTCTGAGTGGTAGTGGCTCGTCTTGGTCCTGTTTCAAACAGCCTTGGTCTGAGTGGTAGTGGCTCGTCTTGGTCCTGTTTCAAACAGCCTTGGTCTGAGTGGTAGTGGCTCGTCTTGGTCCTGTTTCAAACAGCCTTGGTCTGAGTGGTAGTGGCTCGTCTTGGTCCTGTTTCAAACAGCCTTGGTCTGAGTGGTAGTGGCTCGTCTTGGTCCTGTTTCAAACAGCCTTGGTCTGAGTGGTAGTGGCTCGTCTTGGTCCTGTTTCAGCCTTGGTCTGAGTGGTAGTGGCTCGTCTTGGTCCTGTTTCAAACAGCCTTGGTCTGAGTGGTAGTGGCTCGTCTTGGTCCTGTTTCAAACAGCCTTGGTCTGAGTGGTAGTGGCTCGTCTTGGTCCTGTTTCAAACAGCCTTGGTCTGAGTGGTAGTGGCTCGTCTTGGTCCTGTTTCAAACAGCCTTGGTCTGAGTGGTAGTGGCTCGTCTTGGTCCTGTTTCAAACAGCCTTGGTCTGAGTGGTAGTGGCTCGTCTTGGTCCTGTTTCAAACAGCCTTGGTCTGAGTGGTAGTGGCTCGTCTTGGTCCTGTTTCAAACAGCCTTGGTCTGAGTGGTAGTGGCTCGTCTTGGTCCTGTTTCAAACAGCCTTGGTCTGAGTGGTAGTGGCTCGTCTTGGTCCTGTTTCAGCCTTGGTCTGAGTGGTAGTGGCTCGTCTTGGTCCTGTTTCAAACAGCCTTGGTCTGAGTGGTAGTGGCTCGTCTTGGTCCTGTTTCAGCCTTGGTCTGAGTGGTAGTGGCTCGTCTTGGTCCTGTTTCAAACAGCCTTGGTCTGAGTGGTAGTGGCTCGTCTTGGTCCTGTTTCAAACAGCCTTGGTCTGAGTGGTAGTGGCTCGTCTTGGTCCTGTTTCAAACAGCCTTGGTCTGAGTGGTAGTGGCTCGTCTTGGTCCTGTTTCAAACAGCCTTGGTCTGAGTGGTAGTGGCTCGTCTTGGTCCTGTTTCAAACAGCCTTGGTCTGAGTGGTAGTGGCTCGTCTTGGTCCTGTTTCAAACAGCCTTGGTCTGAGTGGTAGTGGCTCGTCTTGGTCCTGTTTCAAACAGCCTTGGTCTGAGTGGTAGTGGCTCGTCTTGGTCCTGTTTCAAACAGCCTTGGTCTGAGTGGTAGTGGCTCGTCTTGGTCCTGTTTCAAACAGCCTTGGTCTGAGTGGTAGTGGCTCGTCTTGGTCCTGTTTCAAACAGCCTTGGTCTGAGTGGTAGTGGCTCGTCTTGGTCCTGTTTCAAACAGCCTTGGTCTGAGTGGTAGTGGCTCGTCTTGGTCCTGTTTCAAACAGCCTTGGTCTGAGTGGTAGTGGCTCGTCTTGGTCCTGTTTCAAACAGCCTTGGTCTGAGTGGTAGTGGCTCGTCTTGGTCCTGTTTCAAACAGCCTTGGTCTGAGTGGTAGTGGCTCGTCTTGGTCCTGTTTCAAACAGCCTTGGTCTGAGTGGTAGTGGCTCGTCTTGGTCCTGTTTCAAACAGCCTTGGTCTGAGTGGTAGTGGCTCGTCTTGGTCCTGTTTCAAACAGCCTTGGTCTGAGTGGTAGTGGCTCGTCTTGGTCCTGTTTCAAACAGCCTTGGTCTGAGTGGTAGTGGCTCGTCTTGGTCCTGTTTCAAACAGCCTTGGTCTGAGTGGTAGTGGCTCGTCTTGGTCCTGTTTCAAACAGCCTTGGTCTGAGTGGTAGTGGCTCGTCTTGGTCCTGTTTCAAACAGCCTTGGTCTGAGTGGTAGTGGCTCGTCTTGGTCCTGTTTCAAACAGCCTTGGTCTGAGTGGTAGTGGCTCGTCTTGGTCCTGTTTCAAACAGCCTTGGTCTGAGTGGTAGTGGCTCGTCTTGGTCCTGTTTCAAACAGCCTTGGTCTGAGTGGTAGTGGCTCGTCTTGGTCCTGTTTCAAACAGCCTTGGTCTGAGTGGTAGTGGCTCGTCTTGGTCCTGTTTCAAACAGCCTTGGTCTGAGTGGTAGTGGCTCGTCTTGGTCCTGTTTCAGCCTTGGTCTGAGTGGTAGTGGCTCGTCTTGGTCCTGTTTCAAACAGCCTTGGTCTGAGTGGTAGTGGCTCGTCTTGGTCCTGTTTCAAACAGCCTTGGTCTGAGTGGTAGTGGCTCGTCTTGGTCCTGTTTCAAACAGCCTTGGTCTGAGTGGTAGTGGCTCGTCTTGGTCCTGTTTCATCCTTGGTCTGAGTGGTAGTGGCTCGTCTTGGTCCTGTTTCAGCCTTGGTCTGAGTGGTAGTGGCTCGTCTTGGTCCTGTTTCAAACAGCCTTGGTCTGAGTGGTAGTGGCTCGTCTTGGTCCTGTTTCAGCCTTGGTCTGAGTGGTAGTGGCTCGTCTTGGTCCTGTTTCAAACATCCTTGGTCTGAGTGGTAGTGGCTCGTCTTGGTCCTGTTTCAGCCTTGGTCTGAGTGGTAGTGGCTCGTCTTGGTCCTGTTTCAGCCTTGGTCTGAGTGGTAGTGGCTCGTCTTGGTCCTGTTTCAGCCTTGGTCTGAGTGGTAGTGGCTCGTCTTGGTCCTGTTTCAGCCTTGGTCTGAGTGGTAGTGGCTCGTCTTGGTCCTGTTTCAGCCTTGGTCTGAGTGGTAGTGGCTCGTCTTGGTCCTGTTTCAAACAGCCTTGGTCTGAGTGGTAGTGGCTCGTCTTGGTCCTGTTTCAGCCTTGGTCTGAGTGGTAGTGGCTCGTCTTGGTCCTGTTTCAAACAGCCTTGGTCTGAGTGGTAGTGGCTCATCTTGGTCCTGTTTCAGCCTTGGTCTGAGTGGTAGTGGCTCGTCTTGGTCCTGTTTCAGCCTTGGTCTGAGTGGTAGTGGCTCGTCTTGGTCCTGTTTCAGCCTTGGTCTGAGTGGTAGTGGCTCGTCTTGGTCCTGTTTCAAACAGCCTTGGTCTGAGTGGTAGTGGCTCGTCTTGGTCCTGTTTCAAACAGCCTTGGTCTGAGTGGTAGTGGCTCGTCTTGGTCCTGTTTCAGCCTTGGTCTGAGTGGTAGTGGCTCGTCTTGGTCCTGTTTCAAACAGCCTTGGTCTGAGTGGTAGTGGCTCGTCTTGGTCCTGTTTCAAACAGCCTTGGTCTGAGTGGTAGTGGCTCGTCTTGGTCCTGTTTCAAACAGCCTTGGTCTGAGTGGTAGTGGCTCGTCTTGGTCCTGTTTCAAACAGCCTTGGTCTGAGTGGTAGTGGCTCGTCTTGGTCCTGTTTCAAACAGCCTTGGTCTGAGTGGTAGTGGCTCGTCTTGGTCCTGTTTCATCCTTGGTCTGAGTGGTAGTGGCTCGTCTTGGTCCTGTTTCAGCCTTGGTCTGAGTGGTAGTGGTTCGTCTTGGTCCTGTTTCAAACAGCCTTGGTCTGAGTGGTAGTGGCTCGTCTTGGTCCTGTTTCATCCTTGGTCTGAGTGGTAGTGGCTCGTCTTGGTCCTGTTTCAAACATCCTTGGTCTGAGTGGTAGTGGCTCATCTTGGTCCTGTTTCAGCCTTGGTCTGAGTGGTAGTGGCTCGTCTTGGTCCTGTTTCAGCCTTGGTCTGAGTGGTAGTGGCTCGTCTTGGTCCTGTTTCAGCCTTGGTCTGAGTGGTAGTGGCTCGTCTTGGTCCTGTTTCATCCTTGGTCTGAGTGGTAGTGGCTCGTCTTGGTCCTGTTTCAGCCTTGGTCTGAGTGGTAGTGGCTCGTCTTGGTCCTGTTTCAAACAGCCTTGGTCTGAGTGGTAGTGGCTCGTCTTGGTCCTGTTTCATCCTTGGTCTGAGTGGTAGTGGCTCGTCTTGGTCCTGTTTCAAACATCCTTGGTCTGAGTGGTAGTGACTCATCTTGGTCCTGTTTCAGCCTTGGTCTGAGTGGTAGTGGCTCGTCTTGGTCCTGTTTCAGCCTTGGTCTGAGTGGTAGTGGCTCGTCTTGGTCCTGTTTCAGCCTTGGTCTGAGTGGTAGTGGCTCGTCTTGGTCCTGTTTCAAACAGCCTTGGTCTGAGTGGTAGTGGCTCGTCTTGGTCCTGTTTCAAACAGCCTTGGTCTGAGTGGTAGTGGCTCGTCTTGGTCCTGTTTCATCCTTGGTCTGAGTGGTAGTGGCTCGTCTTGGTCCTGTTTCAGCCTTGGTCTGAGTGGTAGTGGCTCGTCTTGGTCCTGTTTCAAACAGCCTTGGTCTGAGTGGTAGTGGCTCGTCTTGGTCCTGTTTCATCCTTGGTCTGAGTGGTAGTGGCTCGTCTTGGTCCTGTTTCAAACATCCTTGGTCTGAGTGGTAGTGGACTCATCTTGGTCCTGTTTCAGCCTTGGTCTGAGTGGTAGTGGCTCGTCTTGGTCCTGTTTCAGCCTTGGTCTGAGTGGTAGTGGCTCGTCTTGGTCCTGTTTCAGCCTTGGTCTGAGTGGTAGTGGCTCGTCTTGGTCCTGTTTCATCCTTGGTCTGAGTGGTAGTGGCTCGTCTTGGTCCTGTTTCAGCCTTGGTCTGAGTGGTAGTGGCTCGTCTTGGTCCTGTTTCAAACAGCCTTGGTCTGAGTGGTAGTGGCTCGTCTTGGTCCTGTTTCATCCTTGGTCTGAGTGGTAGTGGCTCGTCTTGGTCCTGTTTCAAACATCCTTGGTCTGAGTGGTAGTGGACTCATCTTGGTCCTGTTTCAGCCTTGGTCTGAGTGGTAGTGGCTCGTCTTGGTCCTGTTTCAGCCTTGGTCTGAGTGGTAGTCTTGGTCCTGTTTCAGCCTTGGTCTGAGTGGTAGTGGCTCGTCTTGGTCCTGTTTCATCCTTGGTCTGAGTGGTAGTGGCTCGTCTTGGTCCTGTTTCAGCCTTGGTCTGAGTGGTAGTGGCTCGTCTTGGTCCTGTTTCATCCTTGGTCTGAGTGGTAGTGGCTCGTCTTGGTCCTGTTTCAAACAGCCTTGGTCTGAGTGGTAGTGGCTCGTCTTGGTCCTGTTTCAAACAGCCTTGGTCTGAGTGGTAGTGGCTCGTCTTGGTCCTGTTTCAAACAGCCTTGGTCTGAGTGGTAGTGGCTCGTCTTGGTCCTGTTTCAAACAGCCTTGGTCTGAGTGGTAGTGGCTCGTCTTGGTCCTGTTTCATCCTTGGTCTGAGTGGTAGTGGCTCGTCTTGGTCCTGTTTCAGCCTTGGTCTGAGTGGTAGTGGCTCGTCTTGGTCCTGTTTCAAACAGCCTTGGTCTGAGTGGTAGTGGCTCGTCTTGGTCCTGTTTCAGCCTTGGTCTGAGTGGTAGTGGCTCGTCTTGGTCCTGTTTCAAACATCCTTGGTCTGAGTGGTAGTGGCTCGTCTTGGTCCTGTTTCAGCCTTGGTCTGAGTGGTAGTGGCTCGTCTTGGTCCTGTTTCAGCCTTGGTCTGAGTGGTAGTGGCTCGTCTTGGTCCTGTTTCAGCCTTGGTCTGAGTGGTAGTGGCTCGTCTTGGTCCTGTTTCATCCTTGGTCTGAGTGGTAGTGGCTCGTCTTGGTCCTGTTTCAGCCTTGGTCTGAGTGGTAGTGGCTCGTCTTGGTCCTGTTTCAAACAGCCTTGGTCTGAGTGGTAGTGGCTCGTCTTGGTCCTGTTTCATCCTTGGTCTGAGTGGTAGTGGCTCGTCTTGGTCCTGTTTCAAACATCCTTGGTCTGAGTGGTAGTGACTCATCTTGGTCCTGTTTCAGCCTTGGTCTGAGTGGTAGTGGCTCGTCTTGGTCCTGTTTCAGCCTTGGTCTGAGTGGTAGTGGCTCGTCTTGGTC
The DNA here is from genome assembly GCF_021184085.1 of Oncorhynchus gorbuscha. Taxonomy (NCBI): domain Eukaryota; kingdom Metazoa; phylum Chordata; class Actinopteri; order Salmoniformes; family Salmonidae; genus Oncorhynchus; species Oncorhynchus gorbuscha. Next base: position 6,934 of record NW_025746591.1, on the reverse strand, counting down.
CTGTTTCAGCCTTGGTCTGAGTGGTAGTGGCTCGTCTTGGTCCTGTTTCAAACAGCCTTGGTCTGAGTGGTAGTGGCTCGTCTTGGTCCTGTTTCAGCCTTGGTCTGAGTGGTAGTGGCTCGTCTTGGTCCTGTTTCAGCCTTGGTCTGAGTGGTAGTGGCTCGTCTTGGTCCTGTTTCAAACAGCCTTGGTCTGAGTGGTAGTGGCTCGTCTTGGTCCTGTTTCAAACAGCCTTGGTCTGAGTGGTAGTGGCTCGTCTTGGTCCTGTTTCAGCCTTGGTCTGAGTGGTAGTGGCTCGTCTTGGTCCTGTTTCAAACAGCCTTGGTCTGAGTGGTAGTGGCTCGTCTTGGTCCTGTTTCAAACAGCCTTGGTCTGAGTGGTAGTGGCTCGTCTTGGTCCTGTTTCAAACAGCCTTGGTCTGAGTGGTAGTGGCTCGTCTTGGTCCTGTTTCAGCCTTGGTCTGAGTGGTAGTGGCTCGTCTTGGTCCTGTTTCAAACAGCCTTGGTCTGAGTGGTAGTGGCTCGTCTTGGTCCTGTTTCAAACAGCCTTGGTCTGAGTGGTAGTGGCTCGTCTTGGTCCTGTTTCAAACAGCCTTGGTCTGAGTGGTAGTGGCTCGTCTTGGTCCTGTTTCAAACAGCCTTGGTCTGAGTGGTAGTGGCTCGTCTTGGTCCTGTTTCAAACAGCCTTGGTCTGAGTGGTAGTGGCTCGTCTTGGTCCTGTTTCAAACAGCCTTGGTCTGAGTGGTAGTGGCTCGTCTTGGTCCTGTTTCAGCCTTGGTCTGAGTGGTAGTGGCTCGTCTTGGTCCTGTTTCAAACAGCCTTGGTCTGAGTGGTAGTGGCTCGTCTTGGTCCTGTTTCAAACAGCCTTGGTCTGAGTGGTAGTGGCTCGTCTTGGTCCTGTTTCAGCCTTGGTCTGAGTGGTAGTGGCTCGTCTTGGTCCTGTTTCAAACAGCCTTGGTCTGAGTGGTAGTGGCTCGTCTTGGTCCTGTTTCAAACAGCCTTGGTCTGAGTGGTAGTGGCTCGTCTTGGTCCTGTTTCAGCCTTGGTCTGAGTGGTAGTGGCTCGTCTTGGTCCTGTTTCAAACAGCCTTGGTCTGAGTGGTAGTGGCTCGTCTTGGTCCTGTTTCAAACAGCCTTGGTCTGAGTGGTAGTGGCTCGTCTTGGTCCTGTTTCATCCTTGGTCTGAGTGGTAGTGGCTCGTCTTGGTCCTGTTTCAGCCTTGGTCTGAGTGGTAGTGGCTCGTCTTGGTCCTGTTTCAAACAGCCTTGGTCTGAGTGGTAGTGGCTCGTCTTGGTCCTGTTTCATCCTTGGTCTGAGTGGTAGTGGCTCGTCTTGGTCCTGTTTCAAACATCCTTGGTCTGAGTGGTAGTGACTCATCTTGGTCCTGTTTCAGCCTTGGTCTGAGTGGTAGTGGCTCGTCTTGGTCCTGTTTCAGCCTTGGTCTGAGTGGTAGTGGCTCGTCTTGGTCCTGTTTCAGCCTTGGTCTGAGTGGTAGTGGCTCGTCTTGGTCCTGTTTCATCCTTGGTCTGAGTGGTAGTGGCTCGTCTTGGTCCTGTTTCAGCCTTGGTCTGAGTGGTAGTGGCTCGTCTTGGTCCTGTTTCAAACAGCCTTGGTCTGAGTGGTAGTGGCTCGTCTTGGTCCTGTTTCATCCTTGGTCTGAGTGGTAGTGGCTCGTCTTGGTCCTGTTTCAAACATCCTTGGTCTGAGTGGTAGTGACTCATCTTGGTCCTGTTTCAGCCTTGGTCTGAGTGGTAGTGGCTCGTCTTGGTCCTGTTTCAGCCTTGGTCTGAGTGGTAGTGGCTCGTCTTGGTCCTGTTTCAGCCTTGGTCTGAGTGGTAGTGGCTCGTCTTGGTCCTGTTTCAAACAGCCTTGGTCTGAGTGGTAGTGGCTCGTCTTGGTCCTGTTTCAAACAGCCTTGGTCTGAGTGGTAGTGGCTCGTCTTGGTCCTGTTTCATCCTTGGTCTGAGTGGTAGTGGCTCGTCTTGGTCCTGTTTCAGCCTTGGTCTGAGTGGTAGTGGCTCATCTTGGTCCTGTTTCAAACAGCCTTGGTCTGAGTGGTAGTGGCTCGTCTTGGTCCTGTTTCAAACAGCCTTGGTCTGAGTGGTAGTGGCTCGTCTTGGTCCTGTTTCAAACAGCCTTGGTCTGAGTGGTAGTGGCTCGTCTTGGTCCTGTTTCAAACAGCCTTGGTCTGAGTGGTAGTGGCTCGTCTTGGTCCTGTTTCATCCTTGGTCTGAGTGGTAGTGGCTCGTCTTGGTCCTGTTTCAGCCTTGGTCTGAGTGGTAGTGGCTCGTCTTGGTCCTGTTTCAAACATCCTTGGTCTGAGTGGTAGTGGCTCGTCTTGGTCCTGTTTCAGCCTTGGTCTGAGTGGTAGTGGCTCGTCTTGGTCCTGTTTCAAACATCCTTGGTCTGAGTGGTAGTGACTCATCTTGGTCCTGTTTCAGCCTTGGTCTGAGTGGTAGTGGCTCGTCTTGGTCCTGTTTCAGCCTTGGTCTGAGTGGTAGTGGCTCGTCTTGGTCCTGTTTCAGCCTTGGTCTGAGTGGTAGTGGCTCGTCTTGGTCCTGTTTCATCCTTGGTCTGAGTGGTAGTGGCTCGTCTTGGTCCTGTTTCAGCCTTGGTCTGAGTGGTAGTGGCTCGTCTTGGTCCTGTTTCAAACAGCCTTGGTCTGAGTGGTAGTGGCTCGTCTTGGTCCTGTTTCATCCTTGGTCTGAGTGGTAGTGGCTCGTCTTGGTCCTGTTTCAAACATCCTTGGTCTGAGTGGTAGTGACTCATCTTGGTCCTGTTTCAGCCTTGGTCTGAGTGGTAGTGGCTCGTCTTGGTCCTGTTTCAGCCTTGGTCTGAGTGGTAGTGGCTCGTCTTGGTCCTGTTTCAGCCTTGGTCTGAGTGGTAGTGGCTCGTCTTGGTCCTGTTTCAAACAGCCTTGGTCTGAGTGGTAGTGGCTCGTCTTGGTCCTGTTTCAGCCTTGGTCTGAGTGGTAGTGGCTCGTCTTGGTCCTGTTTCATCCTTGGTCTGAGTGGTAGTGGCTCGTCTTGGTCCTGTTTCAGCCTTGGTCTGAGTGGTAGTGGTTCGTCTTGGTCCTGTTTCAAACAGCCTTGGTCTGAGTGGTAGTGGCTCGTCTTGGTCCTGTTTCATCCTTGGTCTGAGTGGTAGTGGCTCGTCTTGGTCCTGTTTCAAACAGCCTTGGTCTGAGTGGTAGTGACTCATCTTGGTCCTGTTTCAGCCTTGGTCTGAGTGGTAGTGGCTCGTCTTGGTCCTGTTTCAGCCTTGGTCTGAGTGGTAGTGGCTCGTCTTGGTCCTGTTTCAGCCTTGGTCTGAGTGGTAGTGGCTCGTCTTGGTCCTGTTTCATCCTTGGTCTGAGTGGTAGTGGCCGTCTTGGTCCTGTTTCAGCCTTGGTCTGAGTGGTAGTGGCTCGTCTTGGTCCTGTTTCAGCCTTGGTCTGAGTGGTAGTGGCTCGTCTTGGTCCTGTTTCAGCCTTGGTCTGAGTGGTAGTGGCTCGTCTTGGTCCTGTTTCAAACAGCCTTGGTCTGAGTGGTAGTGGCTCATCTTGGTCCTGTTTCAGCCTTGGTCTGAGTGGTAGTGGCTCGTCTTGGTCCTGTTTCAGCCTTGGTCTGAGTGGTAGTGGCTCGTCTTGGTCCTGTTTCAGCCTTGGTCTGAGTGGTAGTGGCTCGTCTTGGTCCTGTTTCATCCTTGGTCTGAGTGGTAGTGGCTCGTCTTGGTCCTGTTTCAGCCTTGGTCTGAGTGGTAGTGGCTCGTCTTGGTCCTGTTTCATCCTTGGTCTGAGTGGTAGTGGCTCGTCTTGGTCCTGTTTCAAACAGCCTTGGTCTGAGTGGTAGTGGCTCGTCTTGGTCCTGTTTCAAACAGCCTTGGTCTGAGTGGTAGTGGCTCATCTTGGTCCTGTTTCAAACAGCCTTGGTCTGAGTGGTAGTGGCTCGTCTTGGTCCTGTTTCAAACAGCCTTGGTCTGAGTGGTAGTGGCTCGTCTTGGTCCTGTTTCATCCTTGGTCTGAGTGGTAGTGGCTCGTCTTGGTCCTGTTTCAGCCTTGGTCTGAGTGGTAGTGGCTCGTCTTGGTCCTGTTTCAAACAGCCTTGGTCTGAGTGGTAGTGGCTCGTCTTGGTCCTGTTTCATCCTTGGTCTGAGTGGTAGTGGCTCGTCTTGGTCCTGTTTCAAACATCCTTGGTCTGAGTGGTAGTGACTCATCTTGGTCCTGTTTCAGCCTTGGTCTGAGTGGTAGTGGCTCGTCTTGGTCCTGTTTCAGCCTTGGTCTGAGTGGTAGTGGCTCGTCTTGGTCCTGTTTCAGCCTTGGTCTGAGTGGTAGTGGCTCGTCTTGGTCCTGTTTCATCCTTGGTCTGAGTGGTAGTGGCTCGTCTTGGTCCTGTTTCAGCCTTGGTCTGAGTGGTAGTGGTTCGTCTTGGTCCTGTTTCAAACAGCCTTGGTCTGAGTGGTAGTGGCTCGTCTTGGTCCTGTTTCATCCTTGGTCTGAGTGGTAGTGGCTCGTCTTGGTCCTGTTTCAAACATCCTTGGTCTGAGTGGTAGTGACTCATCTTGGTCCTGTTTCAGCCTTGGTCTGAGTGGTAGTGGCTCGTCTTGGTCCTGTTTCAGCCTTGGTCTGAGTGGTAGTGGCTCGTCTTGGTCCTGTTTCAGCCTTGGTCTGAGTGGTAGTGGCTCGTCTTGGTCCTGTTTCATCCTTGGTCTGAGTGGTAGTGGCTCGTCTTGGTCCTGTTTCAGCCTTGGTCTGAGTGGTAGTGGCTCGTCTTGGTCCTGTTTCATCCTTGGTCTGAGTGGTAGTGGCTCGTCTTGGTCCTGTTTCAGCCTTGGTCTGAGTGGTAGTGGCTCATCTTGGTCCTGTTTCAGCCTTGGTCTGAGTGGTAGTGGCTCGTCTTGGTCCTGTTTCATCCTTGGTCTGAGTGGTAGTGGCTCGTCTTGGTCCTGTTTCAGCCTTGGTCTGAGTGGTAGTGGCTCGTCTTGGTCCTGTTTCAGCCTTGGTCTGAGTGGTAGTGGCTCGTCTTGGTCCTGTTTCAGCCTTGGTCTGAGTGGTAGTGGCTCGTCTTGGTCCTGTTTCAGCCTTGGTCTGAGTGGTAGTGGCTCGTCTTGGTCCTGTTTCAGCCTTGGTCTGAGTGGTAGTGGCTCGTCTTGGTCCTGTTTCAGCCTTGGTCTGAGTGGTAGTGGCTCATCTTGGTCCTGTTTCAGCCTTGGTCTGAGTGGTAGTGACTCGTCTTGGTCCTGTTTCATCCTTGGTCTGAGTGGTAGTGGCTCGTCTTGGTCCTGTTTCAGCCTTGGTCTGAGTGGTAGTGGCTCATCTTGGTCCTGTTTCAGCCTTGGTCTGAGTGGTAGTGACTCGTCTTGGTCCTGTTTCATCCTTGGTCTGAGTGGTAGTGGCTCGTCTTGGTCCTGTTTCAGCCTTGGTCTGAGTGGTAGTGGCTCATCTTGGTCCTGTTTCATCCTTGGTCTGAGTGGTAGTGGCTCGTCTTGGTCCTGTTTCAGCCTTGGTCTGAGTGGTAGTGGCTCATCTTGGTCCTGTTTCATCCTTGGTCTGAGTGGTAGTGGCTCGTCTTGGTCCTGTTTCAGCCTTGGTCTGAGTGGTAGTGGCTCATCTTGGTCCTGTTTCAGCCTTGGTCTGAGTGGTAGTGACTCGTCTTGGTCCTGTTTCATCCTTGGTCTGAGTGGTAGTGACTCGTCTTGGTCCTGTTTCAGCCTTGGTCTGAGTGGTAGTGGCTCGTCTTGGTCCTGTTTCAGCCTTGGTCTGAGTGGTAGTGGCTCGTCTTGGTCCTGTTTCAGCCTTGGTCTGAGTGGTAGGGGCTCGTCTTGGTCCTGTTTCAGCCTTGGTCTGAGTGGTAGTGGCTCGTCTTGGTCCTGTTTCAGCCTTGGTCTGAGTGGTAGTGGCTCGTCTTGGTCCTGTTTCAGCCTTGGTCTGAGTGGTAGGGGCTCGTCTTGGTCCTGTTTCAGCCTTGGTCTGAGTGGTAGTGGCTCGTCTTGGTCCTGTTTCAGCCTTGGTCTGAGTGGTAGTGGCTCGTCTTGGTCCTGTTTCAGCCTTGGTCTGAGTGGTAGTGGCTCGTCTTGGTCCTGTTTCAGCCTTGGTCTGAGTGGTAGTGGCTCGTCTTGGTCCTGTTTCAGCCTTGGTCTGAGTGGTAGTGGCTCGTCTTGGTCCTGTTTCAGCCTTGGTCTGAGTGGTAGTGGCTCGTCTTGGTCCTGTTTCAGCCTTGGTCTGAGTGGTAGTGGCTCGTCTTGGTCCTGTTTCAGCCTTGGTCTGAGTGGTAGTGGCTCGTCTTGGTCCTGTTTCAGCCTTGGTCTGAGTGGTAGTGGCTCGTCTTGGTCCTGTTTCAGCCTTGGTCTGAGTGGTAGTGGCTCGTCTTGGTCCTGTTTCAGCCATGGTCTGAGTGGTAGTGGCTCGTCTTGGTCCTGTTTCAGCCTTGGTCTGAGTGGTAGTGGCTCGTCTTGGTCCTGTTTCATCCTTGGTCTGAGTGGTAGTGGCTCGTCTTGGTCCTGTTTCAGCCTTGGTCTGAGTGGTAGTGACTCGTCTTGGTCCTGTTTCAAACAGCCTTGGTCTGAGTGGTAGTGACTCGTCTTGGTCCTGTTTCAGCCTTGGTCTGAGTGGTAGTGACTCGTCTTGGTCCTGTTTCAAACAGCCTTGGTCTGAGTGGTAGTGGCTCGTCTTGGTCCTGTTTCAGCCTTGGTCTGAGTGGTAGTGGCTCGTCTTGGTCCTGTTTCAGTCTTGGTCTGAGTGGTAGTGACTCGTCTTGGTCCTGTTTCAGCCTTGGTCTGAGTGGTAGTGGCTCGTCTTGGTCCTGTTTCAGCCTTGGTCTGAGTGGTAGTGACTCGTCTTGGTCCTGTTTCAGCCTTGGTCTGAGTGGTAGTGGCTCGTCTTGGTCCTGTTTCAGCCTTGGTCTGAGTGGTAGTGGCCCGTCTTGGTCCTGTTTCATCCTTGGTCTGAGTGGTAGTGGC
>NW_025746590.1:97500-101079 GCF_021184085.1 Oncorhynchus gorbuscha | reverse complement strand
AACAGGGTGCCATTTATAGGGAACAGGGTGCCATTTATAGGGAACAGGGTGCCATTTATAGGAACAGGGTGCCATTTATAGGGAACAGGGTGCCATTTATAGGGGAACAGGGTGCCATTTATAGGAACAGGGTGCCATTTATAGGGAACAGGGTGCCATTTATAGGGAACAGGGTGCCATTTATAGGGAACAGGGTGCCATTTATAGGGAATAGGGTGCCATTTATAGGGAACAGGGTGCCATTTATAGGAACAGGGTGCCATTTATAGGGAACAGGGTGCCATTTATAGGGAAGAGGGTGCCATTTATAGGGAACAGGGTGCCATTTATAGGGAACAGGTGCCATTTATAGGGAACAGGGTGCCATTTATAGGGAACAGGGTGCCATTTATAGGGAACAGGGTGCCATTTATAGGGAACAGGGTACCATTTATAGGGAACAGGGTGCCATTTATAGGGAACAGGGTGCCATTTATAGGGAACAGGGTGCCATTTATAGGGAACAGGGTGCCATTTATAGGGAACAGGGTGCCATTTATAGGAACAGGGTGCCATTTATAGGGAACAGGGTGCCATTTATAGGGAACAGGTGCCATTTATAGGGAACAGGGTACCATTTATAGGGAACAGGGTGCCATTTATAGGGAACAGGGTGCCATTTATAGGGAACAGGGTGCCATTTATAGGGAACAGGGTGCCATTTATAGGGAACAGGGTGCCATTTATAGGGAACAGGGTGCCATTTATAGGGAACAGGGTGCCATTTATAGGGAACAGGGTGCCATTTATGCCAGGGAACAGGGTGCCATTTATAGGGAGAATTTATAGGAACAGGGTGCCATTTATAGGGAACAGGGTACCATTTATAGTGAACATTTATAGGGAACAGGGTGCCATTTATAGGGAACAGGGTGCCATTTATAAGGAACAGGGTGCCATTTAGGGAACAGGGTGCCATTTATAGGGAACAGGGTGCCATTTATAGGGAACAGGGTGCCATTTATAGGGAACAGGGTGCCATTTATAGAGAACAGGGTGCCATTTATAGGGAACAGGGTACCATTTATAGGGAACAGGGTGCCATTTATAGGGAACAGGTGCCATTTATAGGGAACAGGGTGCCATTTATAGGGAACAGGGTGCCATTTATAGGAACAGGGTGCCATTTATAGGGAACAGGGTGCCATTTATAGGGAACAGGGTGCCATTTATAGGGAACAGGGTATAGGGAACAGGGTGCCATTTATAGGGAACAGGGTGCCATTTATAGGGAACAGGGTGCCATTTATAGGGAACAGGGTGCCATTTATAGGGAACAGGGTGCCATTTATAGGGAACAGGGTGCCATTTATAGGGAACAGGGTGCCATTTATAGGGAACAGGGTACCATTTATAGGAACAGGGTGCCATTTATAGGGAACAGGGTGCCATTTATAGCTGGGTCCATTTATAGGGAACAGGGTGCCATTTATAGGAACAGGGTGCCATTTATAGGGAACAGGGTACCATTTATAGGGAACAGGGTGCTTCAAAACTATTGAAGAATGCTGGGGAAGAATGGGTGCAGGATTTAAACCAGACTGTCTTAAATGTACTGTAGGTCAACCCTGTCGTCCCCGACCTGCTATAGTAGACAGAATGATGGAATGTGATGGATTCCCTCTAGTATCTTGTCAACATCATCAAGGTGCAGCCTGTCTTCTATAAAGTTTTCTCCGTCACTTTAAACTCGACTGACTCTGAGATGGTCCAAAGCTGAAAGCAGGAGGGATATATCTGAATATAGATGTAGCTAGATATAGTGTAGAGGGGCCCACCACACAGAGAGGTCAGATCTACTATAAAGGTCATGTACAGTATTACAGTCTCACAGTTTTGGTCCCTGATCCATTGTGATTGAGACACTCTAGTTCTGGTCATGTACAGTATTACAGTCACACAGTTTTGGTCCCTGATCCATTGTGATTGAGACACTCTAGTTCTGGTCATGTACAGTATTACAGTCACACAGTTTTGGTCCCTGATCCATTGTGATTGAGACACTCTAGTTCTGAACGTTTCAACATTTGATGTCATCGGCGTTTGTTAATGATGTATTTTAATGTTGACAGTTTTATGGAATCCCTGGACTGATTTTATGGATGATACATTTGCAAAAATGTCTACAAACCTGTTTTCGCTTTGTCATTATGGGGTTTTCTGTGTAGATTGATGAGGAAAATGTTTTATTTAATGCATTTTAGAATAAGGCTGTAATGTAATAAAATGTGTAAAAAGTGAAGGGTCTGAATACCTTTCTGAATGTGCTGTATATTATAATACCAGTATTTTATTGTTGTTCATTTAATGTCCTGTTTCTGTGTATCTCTACTCAGAAAACAGCAGTGGATGGGAAACGACAAGAGATTATTGTCCTGGACTCCAAACGGAGCAATGCCATCAACATCGGGCTGACCGTCCTCCCCCCTCCCCGCACCATCAAGACAGCCATCCTCAACTTCGACGAGTACGCTTTGAACAAGGAGGGGATCGAGGTAAGCTGCATGTGACATGGTATATTGAAATGATTGGGCTATTATGATTATATATCCTAGTCGTTATCGATGTGTATCTCTAGCAAAGTCACCGTAGCCATTATCTCTTGAGTGTGAATCTGTGATGTCTAGTAATCTCAATCAAAGCATGTCGGAAAAACATGTGTCTGTGTATCTGTACAGTCAATACTGAAAACACTGCTTATTTCTGACCTGCCAAACAAACATGTCATTTACTTTAAGTCCAAAATAAACTTGGTTTCACTTAAAACCTGCACACAAAAAGACATATGTTTCAATGTATTTCCACAACCAACTTTTCACTCCAAACAAATGTATGTTTTCAATGAGTTGGGACTGACTGTGGTCAGTGTGGACATGTCATGTGGTTTCTCAGCTGGAAGCCTGGACTCTGAGTTTATCTCATATAATTCATCATTGGTACGTACCATTAAAAGTTAGCTACACATGCATATTTTAAGATGGTTTTCTAACCATAATATAGACCTTTGGAGGACTTCAGATGGTGTAAATAATGATTAACGTTGCATCTCCTGTCTTATATAATCTGCTGTACTCTTCCATCTTTTCCATGGGAATGTTCTTATTTAGAGGAGAGGAGCAGTGTAATGTACTGCTCCACCTTCTACGTCTATTTCTCACAGACAGACAGCAGCAGAAAGGTAGAACATTCAGATGTCTGACAAGGTTGGAGGCCAAGGAAGGAATTATTATTTTTCCAATAGCAAATATGTTCGTTGATAATAAAAAATAACTGGAAAATTAGAAACATTCCATCTCTCCCACCACTCATCTCTATCTCCATCCCTCCCTTTCCTCTTCTCCTTCAACTCCCCCTTTCTTCTCCTCCTTCAACTCCCCCTTTCCTCTCCTCCTTCAACTCCCCCTTTCCTCTCCTCCTTCAACTCCCCCTTTCCTCTCCCATCTCCACATCCAGCCCCCCTTTCCTCTCCTCCTTCAAATTCCCCTTTCTTCTCCTCCTTCAACTCCCCCTTTCCTCTCCCATCTCCACGTCCAGCCTCCC
>NW_025746590.1:35000-92500 GCF_021184085.1 Oncorhynchus gorbuscha | reverse complement strand
GATAACGGTGTGATATCTGACGCCATCTGTTTCTCCAGAGAGAGATAACGGTGTGATATCTGACGCCATCTGTTTCTCCAGAGAGAGATAACGGTGTGATATCTGGCGCCGTCTGTTTCTCCAGAGAGATAACGGTGTGATATCTGACGCCGTCTGTTTCTTCAGAGAGAGATAACGGTGTGATATCTGACGCCGTCTGTTTCTTCAGAGAGAGATAACGGTGTGATATCTGACGCCATCTGTTTCTTCAGAGAGAGATAACGGTGTGATATCTGACGCCGTAAACTACAATGTGATGCCATCATGTTTTTCTCTCTACGTGTTGCAGGTTCCATGCCTTCCTGTTGTTCCTGGGCCATCCAGCGTACGCTGTGCGGGAGGTCAGCATCCACCGCTTCAGTAAGATCCTCAGTGAGTTTGCCCTGGAGTACCGGACCACACGGGAACGCGTCCTGCAACAGAAACAGAAGAGGGCCAACCACAGAGAGAGAACAAGACCAGAGGAAAGATGATCACAGATGTGAGTGTTGTTGTTCACTTAACAGGCCTGCTCATGGGAAGTGGCTCAAATGGTGCCCTACTCCCTATATAGTGGACTAACTTTGACCAGGGCTCTGCTAAAAAATGGTGTACTATAAAGGGAATAGGGTAGCATTTGGGACGCATACCTTGTATATTTAAGCACTTTTAGTCTCTTGCCCCATCTGGTCTATTTTTCCTTTGTAGGCTTCTCCTGTCTTCTCCTGTCTTCTCCTGTCTTCTCCTGTGTTCTTATGTATTCTCCTGTCTTCTCCTGTATTCTCCTGTGTTCTCCTGTCTTCTCCTGTCTTCTCCTGTGTTCCTATGTATTATCCTGTCTTCTCCTGTGTTCTCCTGTCTGCTCCTGTGTTCTCCTGTCTTCTCCTGTCTTCTCCTGTGTTCTCCTGTCTTCTCCTGTGTTCTTATGTCTTCTTTTGTCTTCTCCTGTGTTCTCCTGTCTTCTCCTGTGTTCCTATGTATTCTCCTGTCTTCTCCTGTGTTCTCCTGTCTGCTCCTGTGTTCTTATGTCTTCTCCTGTGTTCTCCTGTGTTCTTATGTGTTCTCCTGTCTTCTCCCTGTCTTCTCCTGTCTTCTCCGGTGTTCTTATGTCTTCTTTTGTCTTTTCCTGTGTTCTCTTCACCTGAGACTCTCTCAATTTCTTTCTTGAACTTCCTCATTGTCATCCTCAGGATTTCCTACCCACCTGCTCACTCTCCAAACACGTGCCCACTGGTCACCTCAGACAACGCATTCATTTCCAATGACATCAGCATAGTTTCACACATCCAGTACAGTGATTGGTTACTGTAACAGTAATCAGTGATCTGTTTACTATGTATCCTATTCTAAAACAGCAGAACTGATCCCCTCTCCCCATACTCCTGCTCCTCCTCCTTCTACCCATCCTCCTCCTCCTGCTCCTCTTCCTCTGCCCCCCCCTCCACCTGCTCCTCCTCCTGCTCCCCCTCCTCCCTGTGTGATGATGAAACTCCCTCCAGCCCAGAGGGGCCTGCAGCCTGCTGTAGGAGGGAGATGGAGCAGCACTCCAGGGCCTGTTGTCCTTGGTAGGGTTCAGCTCCAGTTCAAGAGCACCCGAATTCAATCACTGTGTGAAATATTCCAACCTTTGGATGTCCCTGCAGGAGAAATAACTATCCCCACAGCGTGATCACGCTGCTCTCACAGGGGGGAGGGGAGCACAGTTGTGTGGCCATCACACCCAATGGTGAATTTGTGGACCGTACAAAGGACAAGACGTGTGTTAATAGTCGACCAGCGTTTTTAGATAACCTCATTTACAGAATAGAACATTCCTCATTCTTTTTTTTGTCAGAGGTCATATTTCTGCTCTTTCTGTTTGACTATGGCGCCTCCAGCACATCTCATAACATCTCCTTTTCTGTCTTCCTCTTCATTTCATCTTCTTCCCTTTCCTCTGTAGAGTGAGGATGAAGAGGATGGTGAGGTATGGGTGTGTGTGTGTGTGTGTGTGTGTGTGTGTGTGTGTGTGTGTGTGTGTGTGTGTGTGTGTGTGTGTGTGTGTGTGTGTGTGTGTGTGTGTGTGTGTGTGTGTGTGTGTGTGTGTGTGTGTGTGTGTGTGTGTGTGTGTGTGTGTGTGTGTGTGTGTGTGTGAACAGGTGCATGTGTGTGTGTTATTTTTCCTGTGGTAGTAATGTCTCTAACCTTTAACCAAAAGCCAGAATTCTTCATCACGATCAAGTTGACATCTTTCTCTCAGGTTGTGTGTCCGCTGTATTTCTTGCTGTGATTTTGAATGCAGCCACCTGTACAACCAACATTACTGCCAAATCCTTGTTGTTATTGAGTTGTTATTGATTCCTACTAGAATGTAACTCTACTAACTGTATCATTTAAAAAAACATCTACTAGATGTAGTATTTATAGTCTTTACAGTATGTACTGAATACTAGAGGTGCCTCCAAAATTGTACTCTATTCTAGTGCATTGTATAGGGAATAGGGTGCTATTTGGGATGCAGACTAGGTATTGACAGTATGTTTAGAGGAACCAGTAGTTATCAGACTAGGTATTGACAGTATGTTTAGAGGAACCAGTAGTTATCAGACTAGGTATTGACAGTATGTTTAGAGGAACCAGCTACAGTAGTAGTTATCAGACTAGGTATTGACAGTATGTTTAGAGGAACCAGCTACAGTAGTAGTTATCAGACTAGGTATTGACAGTATGTTTAGAGGAACCAGTAGTTATCAGACTAGGTATTGACAGTATGTTTAGAGGAACCAGATACAGTAGTAGTTATCAGACTAGGTATTGACAGTATGTTTAGAGGAACCAGATACAGTAGTAGTTATCAGACTAGGTATTGACAGTATGTTTAGAGGAACCAGTAGTTATCAGACTAGGTATTGACAGTATGTTTAGAGGAACCAGTAGTAGTAGTTATCAGACTAGGTATTGACAGTATGTTTAGAGGAACCAGTACAGTAGTAGTTATCAGACTAGGTATTGACAGTATGTTTAGAGGAACCAGATACAGTAGTAGTTATCAGACTAGGTATTGACAGTATGTTTAGAGGAACCAGTAGTTATCAGACTAGGTATTGACAGTATGTTTAGAGGAATCAGTAGTTATCAGACTAGGTATTGACAGTATGTTTAGAGGAACCAGTAGTTATCAGACTAGGTATTGACAGTATGTTTAGAGGAATCAGTAGTTATCAGACTAGGTATTGACAGTATGTTTAGAGGAACCAGCTACAGTAGTAGTTATCAGACTAGGTATTGACAGTATGTTTAGAGGAACCAGATACAGTAGTTTATCAGACTAGGTATTGACAGTATGTTTAGAGGAACCAGTAGTTATCAGACTAGGTATTGACAGTATGTTTAGAGGAACCAGTAGTTATCAGACTAGGTATTGACAGTATGTTTAGAGGAACCAGATACAGTAGTAGTTATCAGACTAGGTATTGACAGTATGTTTAGAGGAACCAGTAGTTATTATGTTTAGACTAGGTATTGACAGTATGTTTAGAGGAACCAGTAGTTATCAGACTAGGTATTGACAGTATGTTTAGAGGAATCAGTAGTTATCAGACTAGGTATTGACAGTATGTTTAGAGGAACCAGCTACAGTAGTAGTTATCAGACTAGGTATTGACAGTATGTTTAGAGGAACCAGATACAGTAGTAGTTATCAGACTAGGTATTGACAGTATGTTTAGAGGAACCAGTAGTTATCAGACTAGGTATTGACAGTATGTTTAGAGGAACCAGTAGTTATCAGACTAGGTATTGACAGTATGTTTAGAGGAACCAGTAGTTATCAGACTAGGTATTGACAGTATGTTTAGAGGAACCAGTAGTTATCAGACTAGGTATTGACAGTATGTTTAGAGGAACCAGTAGTTATCAGACTAGGTATTGACAGTATGTTTAGAGGAACCAGTAGTTATCAGACTAGGTATTGACAGTATGTTTAGAGGAACCAGATACAGTAGTAGTTATCAGACTAGGTATTGACAGTATGTTTAGAGGAACCAGTAGTTATCAGACTAGGTAGAAGAATACAGATCCAGGAGATACATCTCAGATGGATAGTAAAACAAGGACATTTCAGACAAGGCTTACGGGTTAGAAATAGGGGTTTGGGGTTAGGTTAAGGTTTAGGGTTAGGTTCATGGTTGTGTGTGTGTGTGTGTGTGTGTGTGTGTGTGTGTGTGTGTGTGTGTGTGTGTGTGTGTGTGTGTGTGTGTGTGTGTGTGTGTGTGTGTGTGTGTGTGTGTGTGTGTGTGTGTGTGTGTGTGTGTGTGTGTGTGTGTGTGTGTGTGTGTGTGTGTGTGTGTGTGTGTGTGTGAGAGAGAGAGAGAGAGAGAGAAGGCTATGGAAGTTCTGTTCACTGCAAGTCCACAGACAAGGGAAGCAGGGTAGGCCAAACTCAAACCAGACCCCAGGGGGTCAGAATCCACAGACAAGCACTTCCTGATAGAACCTAATCCTGGGTAGTAGACCTCATGAGAACCAGAGATTCATCTCTTAAAAAACAATGGGGTCCACATGAGAGTCAGAGTCTGAAATGCCACCCTATTCCTTAAATAAAATAGTATAGAATGGTATAGTGTACTTCTTTTGACCAGAGTCCTGGTGTAAAATAGTATAGAATGGTATAGTGTACTTCTTTTGACCAGAGTCCTGGTGTAAAATAGTATAGAATGGTATAGTGTACTTCTTTTGACCAGAGTCCTGGTGTAAAATAGTATAGAATGGTATAGTGTACTTCTTTTGACCAGAGTCCTGGTGTAAAATAGTATAGAATGGTATAGTGTACTTCTTTTGACCAGAGTCCTGGTGTAAAATAGTATAGAATGGTATAGTGTACTTCTTTTGACCAGAGTCCTGGTGTAAAATAGTATAGAATGGTATAGTGTACTTCTTTTGACCAGAGTCCTGGTGTAAAATAGTATAGAATGGTATAGTGTACTTCTTTTGACCAGAGTCCTGGTGTAAAATAGTATAGAATGATATAGTGTACTTCTTTTGACCAGAGTCCTGGTGTAAAGTAGTATAGAATGGTATAGTGTACTTCTTTTGACCAGAGTCCTGGTGTAAAATAGTATAGAATGGTATAGTGTACTTCTTTTGACCAGAGTCCTGGTGTAAAATAGTATAGAATGGTATAGTGTACTTCTTTTGACCAGAGTCCTGGTGTAAAATAGTATAGAATGGTATAGTGTACTTCTTTTGACCAGAGTCCTGGTGTAAAATAGTATAGAATGGTATAGTGTACTTCTTTTGACCAGAGTCCTGGTGTAAAATAGTATAGAATGGTATAGTGTACTTCTTTTGACCAGAGTCCTGGTGTAAAATAGTATAGAATGGTATAGTGTACTTCTTTTGACCAGAGTCCTGGTGTAAAATAGTATAGAATGGTATAGTGTACTTCTTTTGACCAGAGTCCTGGTGTAAAATAGTATAGAATGGTATAGTGTACTTCTTTTGACCAGAGTCCTGGTGTAAAATAGTATAGAATGGTATAGTGTACTTCTTTTGACCAGAGTCCTGGTGTAAAATAGTATAGAATGGTATAGTGTACTTCTTTTGACCAGCGTCCTGGTGTAAAATAGTGCACTATAAAGGAATGGGGTTACATTTGGGATGAAGCCTCACTCTGCTGACCAGGATCAGCTTACACAGCTCTGTTTGTTCTATAATGGAACCAAGATGGCCGTCAAAAGGGAAGGAATCAGCAGGTTTCAATGCAGATGGTTAGGTTTTATTTCACTGTATGTGATGTAAAGGTTCATAAGACGGTTGTCACATAGTGCTGATAACTTCGGTCTAAGTAATGTTAACTTATGACTAATAAGTTATGACAAAGACCTGTGGTGAATGTTTTTTTGACAGTGTGTTTTTTTGTGGGTTGGGGGGTGTTGTTGGTTTGTTTGTTTGTTGTTTGTTACAGATACTAAATAAATATGGCTTCTGTTTGTGGGATACAATTTTTAAAAGTGCATGCAGCAGCTGACCATTTAAATATAGCTCCCATGCTGTTGGTCAGGAGACTGAGAAGAACTGATTAACCCAGAATGGATTTGTATGTCCTTGTTTTCTATATGTTTTCTAATTGAGAGCTCTTAGTGGTGCCAGAGCATGATGACTAATTGAGAGCTCTTAATGGTGCCAGAGCATGATGACTAATTGAGAGCTCTTAATGGTGCCAGAGCATGATGACTAATTGAGAGCTCTTAATGGTGCCAGAGCATGATGACTAATTGAGAGCTCTTAATGGTGCCAGAGCATGATGACTAATTGAGAGCTCTTAATGGTGCCAGAGCATGATGACTAATTGAGTGCTCTTAATGGTGCCAGAGCATGATGACTAATTGAGAGCTCTTAATGGTGGTGCCAGAGCATGATGACTAATTGAGTGCTCTTAATGGTGCCAGAGCATGATGACTAATTGAGTGCTCTTAATGGTGCCAGAGCATGATGACTAATTGAGAGCTCTTAATGGTGCCAGAGCATGATGACTAATTGAGAGCTCTTAATGGTGCCAGAGCATGATGACTAATTGAGTGCTCTTAATGGTGCCAGAGCATGATGACTAATTGAGTGCTCTTAATGGTGCCAGAGCATGATGACTAATTGAGAGCTCTTAATGGTGCCAGAGCATGATGACTAATTGAAAGCTCTTAATGGTGCCAGAGCATGATGACTAATTGAGAGTTCTTAGTGGTGCCAGAGCATGATGACTAATTGAGAGCTCTTAATGGTGCCAGAGCATGATGACTAATTGAGAGCTCTTAATGGTGCCAGAGCATGATGACTAATTGAGAGCTCTTAATGGTGCCAGAGCATGATGACTAATTGAGAGCTCTTAATGGTGCCAGAGCATGATGACTAATGAGTGCTCTTAATGGTGCCAGAGCATGATGACTAATTGAGAGCTCTTAATGGTGCCAGAGCATGATGACTAATTGAGAGCTCTTAATGGTGCCAGAGCATGATGACTAATTGAGAGCTCTTAATGGTGCCAGAGCATGATGACTAATTGAGAGCTCTTAATGGTGCCAGAGCATGATGACTAATTGAGAGCTCTTAATGATGCCAGAGCATGATGACTAATTGAACCATTTTCATAGATAGATTTAGGAAGTTTCATCTCTAACCAGCTCTTCTCTCCTAATCCACCCCACAGGATGGAAAGTTTGGCGGTAGCGCCCCGGGGCCTGTAAGCCAGGAAGGCGTGCTGACGCAGGGTCTGCAGTACGCAGAGGATGCAGCGGAGCATGAGAACATGAAGGCAGTGCTGAAGAGCAGCTTGCAGGGCTGCAGTGACAGTGGAGTGTCCACCGTGCCAGGCCTACGTACACGTATCAGAGCCAGCAGGCCAGGTCAGTCTGACAGACCACCACCTCCACACAACTCCTGGCAAAAAGGGAAACTTCTGGACTTTTCTTTTTTACAACGGCCAGCTCTACTACACCTGAGGTTGATTCTGTCTGTCCTTCTCTCCTTCTCTCCTTCTGTTCTCTCTTTGTCTTCTCTCCTTCTCTTTTCTCCTTGTCTTCTCTTCTTCTCTTCTCTCCTTCTCTTCTTGTCTTCTCTCCTAGGCCGTGTGGGTCCTTGGGGCTCATCAGTGATTGAAGACCCACCTAATTGCACAGAGACAGACGCTGCAGATGAGATCATGGAGCGCATCGTCAGGTCAGCCACTCAGGGGCCCAGGACACGGACAGAGCCTCGCGAGAGGAAGAGGTCCAGAGCCAACCGCAAGTCACGTGAGTCAGAGGGATTTTTTTTACAGTAACAAAATATTTGAAGTAAGAGTTGCCTTTGTTTGACACCAGATTTGCAACTTTTCTTTGTACAGTATCCTTACATTAGCTTTGGATGTGGCCAAAGGTTTAACTGCCCCCGACATCTGATTGTGGACTTTCTGTCAGTGTTAATGCACACTATCTTATTTTCCAGCATCACCTGAGTGATACAGTTCAACAACACAGTGCTACAGTAAATACATCCAGTCCTATTTAAACCTCTTCATGTCTCTCCGTCTCTGTCTCTGTCTCTGTCTCTGTCTCTGTCTCTGTCTCTGTCTCTGTCTCTCTCTCTCTCTCTCTCTCTCTCTCTCTCTCTCTCTCTCTCTCTCTCTCTCTCTCTCTCTCTCTCTCTCGCTCTCGCTCTCGCTCTCTTTCTCTCTCTCTCTCTCTGTCTCTCTCTATGTATCTCTCCATGTCTCCCTGCCCTCTTCCTCTCTACAGTGAGAAGAACACTGAAAAGCGGTCTGACACCAGAGGAGGCCAATGCCTTGGGGTTGTCCAGTGGTTCAGAGATGGCTGTGTGACAGGAAGAGAAGTGGAGCTGGATCCGGCAGCACAGCACACACAGACACCTGGGAAACCCTCTTACCGCCCACCTCGCCCTTCACTGACCCCTGACCTCTAACCCCTGCTCATCCAGCCAGCCAGTCAACCGCTGCACCATAGCTTCGCTTGGTCTTTCCCCTGGTTCAACTTTATGATGACTGTAGCTCAGCTTCCTGTCTGTGGTTTGTGCAGGTAGCTGGTTAAGATGGTAAACAATGTTCAGGAAGAGACCATGAGGAATATGGTCCACATCCAGGATAATAGATGGTTTTCAGTGGAACAAAGTGGTATTGGTATAGGGGCAGTTAAAGGGGTTCAGTGATCCAGCTGACTCAGCTCCATACACACACACTCAGGTAAAGTTCAGCATCCAAACCACTACACTATGCTGCTGTGCCGACTTGAGTGTTTCTTAATGGTGTTGTTCCAATCAGTTGTTTCTCCTAACCTTTGAATATGAGGCTGAGGCCTTTGAGGAACAGCTCACATAACAACTGTAAGTCTTAATCACTTGATGAAGCCCACAGTGACCACATGACTAGTGGTGAATCTCAGTTGTATTTCCTTGATTCCTTGTGTCTTCTATCCTCACCTGTCTACACAAGGCTTTGAAGGACTAGATCTGAGGTTCGTCCTCCCTAACCTTTTCCTCAATTGAGATTCACCCTATGACTGAAAGATACAAACTGAGACTTACCTACACAGAAGACATTTAGCCTCAGGACTTCTAAAGGGAGGGACATGCGAGTGCTTGAATCACTGTGGACTTGTGTCTGAACCAAAAAGGCCTCGGAGTTGAATAGTAAAGAAGTTAGCATTGACGCTAAAGAAGTTAGCATTGACGCTAAAGAAGTTAGCATTGATGCTAAATAAGTTAGCATTGATGCTATATAAGTTAGCATTGATGCTAAATAAGTTAGCATTGATGTTAAAGACGTTAGCATTGATGTTATCTATCCCCACTTATGATGAACATGTGCGTTGGGCTTGGTGTCAGATAGTATTTTTAGTTTGAACAATTTTTGTTTATATAAAAAATTAAATGTCTGTGTCCACAGGCTGTTTTGTTCTATTATACTACTGTGGTAGTTTTGTGGGTTTTAAAATACTTTAATGCGTGAGAAAAAGGTGCTCAGAGAAGGAATATTTGCACTGGATGTAGAAGTTGGATATTTAGAGGAAAGGAAGGGGAAATCCTTGACACACACTGATGTACCAATCAGATATCAGATGAATGAAAGAATCCCCCAGACAGAACCAATAATGAAACAGTAGCACAACTGATTATACACTCTAATTTCAGAGGAAAAGTGAACAGATTCCTTTGACTAAAACTAAAATGTTTCCAATTTTGCATGTTGTTGATTCAGTTGGATTTTATACAGATGGAACAAACTGGAATTCCAAGAGGACACACCATGATGTGTTAAGAGGGAAGGTATCATTTACCACATACAATTGAATTACTGGTTTCCACTTTTAAAAAGCACATAGCATATTAGAGTCATCAACTTTGGTGAGAACAGTCTGTGAGCTGACAAGTGTACAGAAGGGACGATGCTACTGGGTCCAGACAGACTGACGTCTGTCAATCACGCGTAGCGAATGTTACAGCTTTAACCTATAGGCCTGCCTACAACATACATGTTCCAGCTTTAGCCTATAGGCCTGCCTAGTACCTACAATTACACACGTGTTGCATGCATGACACCAGTGTTACGCAAGCTCCTGCTGTTGTTCGCTGCAAAGCCTTCTTCTATGGTTGAGACATACTTATTGTGGAGTGTTAGAACTGACAGGGAGATATATTTACACTAGTTACATGTACGTACTCTCTCTTTACTCTCTGTGTCAAAGAGTTAGGCAACATTTAAGAATTGTTTAAAAAAGTACGAGATTAATAATTGGTTATTATAGAAAAACGATATGAGCTTCAACTGAATGAGTGCCTTTTATAGACAAGTCTATTTATTCAGTAATGTTCAGGGAGATATTTGTTACAGAAAATGTTACTGTGTGTAATGAAAGGACTTCCTCCTTAGGTCAATTCAACAGCTGTGACTTCCTGTTTTCATTCTTTCCTAGATGAATACATTTCAGTACTATGTTCCATAGCTTTATGTCTTGGAAACAGTTCTCCTCTTCCATTTGCACATTGCAGTTTTATTTCCAATCACAACTAAACTAGGGTTATAGCTAATTGTCTAATGACAATATTTCCATTTTAGAATTAGGGCATATAGTATATCTGAACGTTCCTACACTGTTGACTTTTATTGAGGTGTAGTGGTTACAGTCAGCTAGATAGCTCGTTTTTTAAAGTGCATAATTCCAGTTTACATTTGGAATTGTGTAGAGAGTTGTATGATGATTCTACACAGTCACAAACATTCACTGTGATGGAAACAGCCATTGTCGACTAAACATGAAAGAATATATGCTTGCAGCAACACAAAGCCACAACAAAACAGTCACACACCTACACGTATATGTCTTTCTCATGGAGAACTTACAATTTGGTATGAAACTATCCAGCACCTTATACACCATTAGTAGCATGCGTCTTTCATTGAGGAAAACCAGAACATTAACAGTGAGAAAGTATATTCTTTCAGCCTTTTTCTCAGATGCTCATTTTGAGTATTGTAACTCTGAGTACATGTAAAGTAATAATGGGGAAGAATGCTGTAAAATGATGTAAATGTCACAACGATGTGTTTTATGTCTTTCACTTGTTGGTATTTTGTATAGAATAGTGTATTATAGGTTAAACAAAGCAGTGTTATTCTATGGAAATTGTAATTTAAGTGAAAACCAAACCATGGTTTAAAAAAATGTCTACAGATGTGGCGTGTTATGTTATGGATAAAGGGAGATTCATTTGATTTGAATGTCACGTTATGTTATGGATAAAGGGAGATTCATTTGATTTGAATGCTCAGAGGCTTAGCATTTGTTATGTTTTATTGTTTTTCCTCTGCACATGACTTGAAACACATTAGGATAGACGGAGTGGTCGATGTAACCACCTAGGACTGGATTCAATCTGTATCGCTGAAGTTCAGCGTTTTAGCGTGATTGAAAATGTTCCTGCATTAGCATAGACTGCATTCATGGTAAACACTGCATATGTCGGCTCCATCTGAAATGATCTGTAACGCTTCAGCCCCTAGTACTCCTATGGAACCTTCAGCAGCCTTTCATTACATTGCACTCAATAAAACATGGAGTGTGTCCCAAATGGCACCCTATTCCCTACAGAGTGCACTACTTCTTCTTCTTCTTTTTTTTTTTACCAGGACCCATAGAGTCCAAAAGTAGTGCACTGTGTAGGGAATAGGGTGCCATTTGGGATGCAACCCGTGTTTTCTGTGATTGGCTATATTATCTCCTTCTCCCCCACTGCTGTACTGTAAGTCAGTGTGGGACTTGGTCACAAGCACATCCAGACTCGGTGAGCTTTTCTTGCGTCTTCGCCCCTCTAACAACAACTGTATGTATGAACATCTGGCAATAAAAGATCTCTTAAGAAACATTCAGAGACACTGTGTGAATTCTGTTGTGTGAGGGGGAAAAAACATCTGATTCTTTGTGTTAAATGTGTTCTGGTAATAATCGCAGAACAACTATTAGTAGTCTGGACCTTTACTGTATCTGATGGGAGTATACTGAATTCATGTCCATCATTTACACTCCTGTCAATGATGTTGCACCTGGAACCCTGTTCCCCTGGTTGCACTGTAGCCTAGAGTTGTCTACACTACATGTGACCAACCTAAAAGTACTTGTTACATTTTGAATGCTTAGCAGGACAGGAAAATGGTCCAATTCACACACTTAACTATAGCATCCCTGGTCATCCCTACTACCTCTGATCTGGCAGACTCACTAAACACAAATGCTTTGTTTGTAAATGATGTCTGAGTGTTGGAGTGTGCCCCTGGCTATAGGTAAATGATGTCTGAGTGTTGGAGTGTGCCCCTGGCTATAGGTAAATGATGTCTGAGTGTTGGAGTGTGCCCCTGGCTATAGGTAAATGATGTCTGAGTGTTGGAGTGTGCCCCTGGCTATAGGTAAATGATGTCTGAGTGTTGGAGTGTGCCCCTGGCTATAGGTAAATGATGTCTGAGTGTTGGAGTGTGCCCCTGGCTATAGGTAAATGATGTCTGAGTGTTGGAGTGTGCCCCTGGCTATAGGTAAATGATGTCTGAGTGTTGGAGCGTGCCCCTGGCTATAGGTAAATGATGTCTGAGTGTTGGAGTGTGCCCCTGGCTATAGGTAAATGATGTCTGAGTGTTGGAGTGTGCCCCTGGCTATAGGTAAATGATGTCTGAATGTTGGAGTGTGGCCCTGGCTATAGGTAAATGATGTCTGAGTGTTGGAGTGTGCCCCTGGCTATAGGTAAATGATGTCTGAGTGTTGGAGTGGTGCCCCTGGCTATAGGTAAATGATGTCTGACTGTTGGAGTGTGCCCCTGGCTATAGGTAAATGATGTCTGAGTGTTGGAGTGTGCCCCTGGCTATAGGTAAATGATGTCTGAGTGTTGGAGTGTGCCCCTGGCTATAGGTAAATGATGTCTGACTGTTGGAGTGTGCCCCTGGCTATAGGTAAATGATGTCTGAGTGTTGGAGTGTGCCCCTGGCTATAGGTAAATGATGTCTGACTGTTGGAGTGTGCCCCTGGCTATAGGTAAATGATGTCTGAGTGTTGGAGTGTGCCCCTGGCTATAGGTAAATGATGTCTGAGTGTTGGAGTGTGCCCCTGGCTATAGGTAAATGATGTCTGAGTGTTGGAGTGGTGCCCCTGGCTATAGGTAAATGATGTCTGAGTGTTGGAGCGTGCCCCTGGCTATAGGTAAATGATGTCTGAGTGTTGGAGTGTGCCCCTGGCTATAGGTAAATGATGTCTGAGTGTTGGAGTGTGCCCCTGGCTATAGGTAAATGATGTCTGACTGTTGGAGTGTGCCCCTGGCTATAGGTAAATGATGTCTGAGTGTTGGAGTGTGCCCCTGGCTATAGGTAAATGATGTCTGAGTGTTGGAGTGTGCCCCTGGCTATAGGTAAATGATGTCTGAGTGTTGGAGTGTGCCCCTGGCTATAGGTAAATGATGTCTGAGTGTTGGAGCGTGCCCCTGGCTATAGGTAAATGATGTCTGAGTGTTGGAGTGTGCCCCTGGCTATAGGTAAATGATGTCTGAGTGTTGGAGTGTGCCCCTGGCTATAGGTAAATGATGTCTGAGTGTTGGAGTGTGCCCCTGGCTATAGGTAAATGATGTCTGAGTGTTGGAGTGTGCCCCTGGCTATAGGTAAATGATGTCTGAGTGTTGGAGTGTGCCCCTGGCTATAGGTAAATGATGTCTGAGTGTTGGAGCGTGCCCTGGCTATAGGTAAATGATGTCTGAGTGTTGGAGTGTGCCCTGGCTATAGGTAAATGATGTCTGAGTGTTGGAGTGTGCCCCTGGCTATAGGTAAATGATGTCTGAGTGTTGGAGTGTGCCCCTGGCTATAGGTAAATGATGTCTGAGTGTTGGAGCGTGCCCCTGGCTATAGGTAAATGATGTCTGAGTGTTGGAGCGTGCCCCTGGCTATAGGTAAATGATGTCTGAGTGTTGGAGTGTGCCCCTGGCTATAGGTAAATGATGTCTGAGTGTTGGAGTGTGCCCCTGGCTATAGGTAAATGATGTCTGAGTGTTGGAGTGTGCCCCTGGCTATAGGTAAATGATGTCTGACTGTTGGAGTGGTGCCCCTGGCTATAGGTAAATGATGTCTGAGTGTTGGAGTGGTGCCCCTGGCTATAGGTAAATGATGTCTGAGTGTTGGAGTGTGCCCCTGGCTATAGGTAAATGATGTCTGAGTGTTGGAGTGTGCCCCTGGCTATAGGTAAATGATGTCTGAGTGTTGGAGTGTGCCCCTGGCTATAGGTAAATGATGTCTGAGTGTTGGAGTGTGCCCCTGGCTATAGGTAAATTATGTCTGAGTGTTGGAGTGGTGCCCCTGGCTATAGGTAAATTATGTCTAAGCCTGACCTGCTGAGGAGTGACGGACTCCATCCTAGCTGGAGGGGTGCTCTCATCTTATCTGCCAACATAGACAGGGCTCTAACTCCTCTAGCTCCACAATGAAATAGGGTGCAGGCCAGGCAGCAGGCTATTAGCCAGCCTGCCAGCATAGTGGAGTCTGCCACTAGCATAGTTAGTGTAGTCAGCTTAGCTATCACCATTGAGACCGTGTCTGTGCCTCGACCTGGGTTGGGCAAAACTAAACATGGCGGTGTTTGCCTTAGCAATCTCACTAGGATAAAGACCACCTCCATTCCTGTCATTACTGAAAGAGATCATGATACCTCACATCTCAAAATAGGGCTACTTAATGTTAGATCCCTTACTTCAAAGGCAATTATAGTCAATGAACTAATCACTGATCATAATCTTGATGTGATTGGCCTGACTGAAACATGGCTTAAGCCTGATGAATTTACTGTGTTAAATGAGGCCTCACCTCCTGGCTACACTAGTGACCATATCCCCGTGCATCCCGCAAAGGCGGAGGTGTTGCTAACATTTACGATAGCAAATTTCAATTTACAAAAAAAAAAAATGACGTTTTCGTCTTTTGAGCTTCTAGTCATGAAATCTATGCAGCCTACTCAATCACTTTTTATAGCTACTGTTTACAGGCCTCCTGGGCCATATACAGCGTTTCTCACTGAGTTCCCTGAATTCCTATCAGACTTGTAGTCATTGCAGATAATATTCTAATCTTTGGTGACTTTAATATTCACATGGAAAAGTCCACAGACCCACTCAAAAGGCTTTTGGAGCCATCATCGACTCAGTGGGTTTTGTCCAACATGTCTCTGGACCCACTCACTCTCACAGTCATACGCTGGACCTAGTTTTGTCCCATGGAATAAATGTTGTGGATCTTAATGTTTTTCCTCATAATCCTGGACTATCAGACCACCATTTTATTACGTTTGCAATTGCAACAAATAATCTGCTCAGACCCCAACCAAGGAACATCAAAAGTCGTGCTATAAATTCACAGACAACACAAAGATTCCTTGATGCCCTTCCAGACTCCCTCTGCCTACCCAAGGACGCCAGAGGACAAAAATCCGTTAACCACCTAACTGAGGATCTCAATTTAACCTTGCGCAATACCCTAGATGCAGTTGCACCCCTAAAAACTAAAAAAATGTCTCATAAGAAACTAGCTCCATGGTACACAGAAAATACCCGAGCTCTGAAGCAAGCTTCCAGAAAATTGGAACGGAAATGGCGCCACACCAAACTGGAAGTCTTCCGACTAGCTTGGAAGGATGGTACCGTGCAGTACCGAAGAGCCCTTACTGCTGCTCGATCGTCCTATTTTTCTAACTTAATTGAGGAAAATAAGAACAATCCGTTCCTTTTTTGATACTGTGGCAAAGCTAACTAAAAAGCAGCATTCCCCAAGAGAGGATGACTTGCACTTTAGCAGTGATAAATTCATGAACTTCTTTGAGGAAAAGATTATGATTATTAGAAAGCAAATTACGGACTCCTCTTTAAACCTGCGTATTCCTCCAAACCTCAGTTGTCCTGAGTCTGCACAACTCTGCCAGGACCTAGGATCAAGAGAGACGCTCAAGTGTTTTAGTACTATATCTCTTGACACAATGATGAAAATAATCATGGCCTCTAAACCTTCAAGCTGTATACTGGACCCTATTCCAACTAAACTACTGAAAGAGCTGCTTCCTGTGCTTGGCCCTCCTATGTTGAACATAATAAACGGCTCTCTATCCACTGGATGTGTACCAAACTCACTAAAAGTGGCAGTAATAAAGCCTCTCTTGAAAAAGCCAAACCTTGACCCAGAAAATATAAAAAACTATCGGCCTATATCGAATCTTCCATTCCTCTCAAAGATTTTAGTGTTGCGCAGCAACTCACTGCCTTCCTGAAGACAAACAATGTATACGAAATGCTTCAGTCTGGTTTTAGACCCCATCATAGCACTGAGACGGCACTTGTGAAGGTGGTAAATGACATTTTGATGGCATCGGACCGAGGCTCTGCATCTGTCCTCGTGCTCCTAGACCTTAGTGCTGCTTTTGATACCATCGATCACCACATTCTTTTGGAGAGATTGGAAACCCAAATTGGTCTACACGGACATGTTCTGGCCTGGTTTAGGTCTTATCTGTCGGAAAGATATCAGTTTGTCTCTGTGAATGGTTTGTCCTCTGACAAATCAACTGTACATTTCGGTGTTCCTCAAGGTTCTGTTTTAGGACCACTATTGTTTTCACTATATATTTTACCTCTTGGGGATGTTATTCGAAAACATAATGTAAACTTTCACTGCTATGCGGATGACACACAGCTGTACATTTCAATGAAACATGGTGAAGCACCAAAATTGCCCTCGCTAGAAGCATGTGTTTCAGACATAAGGAAGTGGATGGCTGCAAACTTTCTACTATTAAACTCGGACAAAACAGAGATGCTTGTTCTAGGTCCCAAGAAACAAAGAGATCTTCTGTTGAATCTGACAATTAATCTTAATGGTTGTACAGTCGTCTCAAATAAAACTGTGAAGGACCTCGGCGTTACTCTGGACCCTGATCTCTCTTTTGAAGAACATATCAAGACCATTTCGAGGACAGCTTTTTTCCATCTACGTAACATTGCAAAAATCAGTAACTTTCTGTCCAAAAATGATGGTATGAAGGTATGTTTACTTTTACTCAAGTATGACAATGTGGTACTTTTTCCACCACTGCCAACAGAGGGGATAAGGGACAAGGCTAACCAACAGAGAGGGTATGGGACAAGGCTAACCAACAGAGAGGGTATGAGACAAGGCTAACCAACAGAGAGGGTATGAGACAAGGCTAACCAACAGAGAGGGTATGAGACAAGGCTAACCAACAGGGAGGGTATGGGACAAGGCTAACCAACAGAGAGGGTATTGGACAAGGCTAACCAACAGAGAGAGTATGGGACAAGGCTAACCAACAGAGAGGGTATGGGACAAGGCTAACCAACAGAGAGGGTATGGGACAAGGCTAACCAACAGAGAGGGTATGGGACAAGGCTAACCAACAGAGAGGGTATGGGACAAGGCTAACCAACAGGGAGGGTATGGGACAAGGCTAACCAACAGAGAGAGTATGGGACAAGGCTAACCGACAGAGAGGGTATGGGACAAGGCTAACCGACAGAGAGGGTATGGGACAAGGCTAACCGACAGAGAGGGTATGGGACAAGGCTAACCGACAGAGAGGGTATGGGACAAGGCTAACCAACAGAGAGGGTATGGGACAAGGCTAACCGACAGAGAGGGTATGGGACAAGGCTAACCGACAGAGAGGGTATGGGACAAGGCTAACCGACAGAGAGGGTATGGGACAAGGCTAACCGACAGAGAGAGTATGGGACAAGGCTAACCGACAGAGAGGGTATGGGACAAGGCTAACCAACAGGGAGGGTATGGGACAAGGCTAACCAGCAGGGAGGGTATGGGACAAGGCTAACCAACAGAGAGGGTATGGGACAAGGCTAACCAACAGGGAGGGTATGGGACAAGGCTAACCAACAGGGAGGGTATGGGACAAGGCTAACCAACAGAGAGGGTATGGGACAAGGCTAACCAACAGAGAGGGTATGGGACAAGGCTAACCAACAGAGAGGGTATGGGACAAGGCTAACCAACAGAGAGGGTATGGGACAAGGCTAACCAACAGGGAGGGTATGGGACAAGGCTAACCGACAGAGAGGGTATGGGACAAGGCTAACCAACAGAGAGGGTATGGGCCAAGGCTAACCGACAGAGAGGGTATGGGACAAGGCTAACCAACAGAGAGGGTATGGGACAAGGCTAACCGACAGAGAGGGTATGGGACAAGGCTAACCAACAGAGAGGGTATGGGACAAGGCTAACCTACAGGGAGGGTATGGGACAAGGCTAACCAACAGAGAGAGTATGGGACAAGGCTAACCGACAGAGAGGGTATGGGACAAGGCTAACCAACAGGGAGGGTATGGGACAAGGCTAACCAGCAGGGAGGGTATGGGACAAGGCTAACCAACAGAGAGGGTATGGGACAAGGCTAACCAACAGGGAGGGTATGGGACAAGGCTAACCAACAGGGAGGGTATGGGACAAGGCTAACCAACAGAGAGGGTATGGGACAAGGCTAACCAACAGAGAGGGTATGGGACAAGGCTAACCAACAGAGAGGGTATGGGACAAGGCTAACCAACAGAGAGGGAATGGGACAAGGCTAACCAACAGAGAGGGTATGGGACAAGGCTAACCAACAGAGAGGGTATGGGACAAGGCTAACCAACAGAGAGGGTATGGGACAAGGCTAACCAACAGAGAGGGTATGAGACAAGGCTAACCAACAGAGAGGGTATGAGACAAGGCTAACCAACAGAGAGGGTATGAGACAAGGCTAACCAACAGAGAGGGTATGGGACAAGGCTAACCAACAGAGAGGGTATGAGACAAGGCTAACCAACAGGGAGGGTATGGGACAAGGCTAACCAACAGAGAGGGTATTGGACAAGGCTAACCAACAGAGAGAGTATGGGACAAGGCTAACCAACAGAGAGGGTATGGGACAAGGCTAACCAACAGAGAGGGTATGGGACAAGGCTAACCAACAGAGAGGGTATGGGACAAGGCTAACCAACAGAGAGGGTATGGGACAAGGCTAACCAACAGGGAGGGTATGGGACAAGGCTAACCAACAGAGAGGGTATGGGACAAGGCTAACCGACAGAGAGGGTATGGGACAAGGCTAACCAACAGAGAGGGTATGGGACAAGGCTAACCAACAGAGAGGGTATGGGACAAGGCTAACCGACAGAGAGGGTATGGGACAAGGCTAACCGACAGAGAGGGTATGGGACAAGGCTAACCGACAGAGAGAGTATGGGACAAGGCTAACCGACAGAGAGGGTATGGGACAAGGCTAACCAACAGGGAGGGTATGGGACAAGGCTAACCAACAGAGAGGGTATGGGACAAGGCTAACCGACAGAGAGGGTATGGGACAAGGCTAACCAACAGAGAGGGTATGGGACAAGGCTAACCAACAGAGAGGGTATGGGACAAGGCTAACCGACAGAGAGGGTATGGGACAAGGCTAACCGACAGAGAGGGTATGGGACAAGGCTAACCGACAGAGAGAGTATGGGACAAGGCTAACCGACAGAGAGGGTATGGGACAAGGCTAACCAACAGGGAGGGTATGGGACAAGGCTAACCAGCAGGGAGGGTATGGGACAAGGCTAACCAACAGAGAGGGTATGGGACAAGGCTAACCAACAGGGAGGGTATGGGACAAGGCTAACCAACAGGGAGGGTATGGGACAAGGCTAACCAACAGAGAGGGTATGGGCCAAGGCTAACCGACAGAGAGGGTATGGGACAAGGCTAACCGACAGAGAGGGTATGGGACAAGGCTAACCGACAGAGAGGGTATGGGACAAGGCTAACCGACAGAGAGGGTATGGGACAAGGCTAACCAACAGGGAGGGTATGGGACAAGGCTAACCGACAGAGAGAGTATGGGACAAGGCTAACCGACAGAGAGGGTATGGGACAAGGCTAACCAACAGAGAGGGTATGGGACAAGGCTAACCGACAGAGAGGGTATGGGACAAGGCTAACCGACAGAGAGGGTATGGGACAAGGCTAACCGACAGAGAGGGTATGGGACAAGGCTAACCGACAGAGAGGGTATGGGACAAGGCTAACCGACAGAGAGGGTATGGGACAAGGCTAACCAACAGAGAGGGTATGGGACAAGGCTAACCGACAGAGAGGGTATGGGACAAGGCTAACCGACAGAGAGGGTATGGGACAAGGCTAACCGACAGAGAGGGTATGGGACAAGGCTAACCGACAGAGAGGGTATGGGACAAGGCTAACCAACAGGGAGGGTATGGGACAAGGCTAACCGACAGAGAGAGTATGGGACAAGGCTAACCGACAGAGAGGGTATGGGACAAGGCTAACCGACAGAGAGGGTATGGGACAAGGCTAACCGACAGAGAGGGTATGGGACAAGGCTAACCGACAGGGAGGGTATGGGACAAGGCTAACCGACAGAGAGGGTATGGGACAAGGCTAACCAACAGAGGGCTCTGAATCAGGACAGAAACAACCGCTGACAGTGTGTATGGGTTCCTCTGGTGGTGACTGACTAGTGCTGCAGCCCAACTATGTCAAGGCAAAAAAAATAAACTTTCAACAATGTCAATGAGAAGGTGAGATTATTTGTGGGGGATTGATTGGTATAAAACTAATGTTAAAAAATATATATTTTGTTTATCTCAATTATGTTTATACTTCTCAATGCCACAGATTTCCCCCCATTTCTTTTGTCTGTGAGAAGTTGATATCCAATACAAACCACAAAGAAACATTCAAATGGACAAGAAAAGTTGAACCTCTTTATTTTCAGTCCACATTAGCCAAGCTGTAATTCACTTATCCACACGGATCACTAAACTGCTCCAGAGTCTATACAGGATCATGACACATACCAATACCCTTGTTCAGGTGTTCACACATGATCAGCACACAAAACTCCTATTTGGTCTTGTTTAATGCGTCTATGTCCACAGGTGTTATGGATATTTAAACATGATAACAGTTTGTGTTTTTTATAAACTGTAAGCAGAGAGGAGAGGATGAACAACTAGCTCAAAAAAAGGAAACAGGAAAAACTACTACTACAGAAAAGCACAGAAAAATTCAAAAAGATGAGTCAGCTGAATGTGTGAATCCTTGTTTATATCTGGTTCAAACCCCAGTCATTTGTTCTGATCTTGTCCACATTCTCAGAAACCTGTCTCCACATGGTAGTAAAATGTGTCTTGTATCTGTCCACCAATTGCATTGTGACCAGATTTCCTGGTCCCTCCCTGTATGCAAATGTTTTGAGAGCTATTCTTATTTACTTATTTTAAGACACACATTGATGCCATAAGACAAAGGTGCTAAATGTCAATATTTTAGAAGGTGTTATAATTGTGATTTAAATGGATTCACTGTCCATATGTCTACACTTGTAAGATATCCAGACACAATGTGTGTCTAACTACCTCCGGGGTGGTCAGGAAGATCTGGTCACAATGTGTGTCTAACTACCTCCGGGGTGGCCAGGAAGATCTGGTCACAATGTGTGTCTAACTACCTCCGGGGTGGTCAGGAAGATCTGGTCACAATGTGTGTCTAACTACCTCCGGGGTGGTCAGGAAGATCTGGTCACAATGTGTGTCTAACTACCTCCGGGGTGGTCAGGAAGATCTGGTCACAATGTGTGTCTAACTACTTCCGGGGTGGTCAGGAAGATCTGGTCACAATGTGTGTCTAACTACCTTCGGGTGGTCAGGAAGATCTGGTCACAATGTGTGTCTAACTACCTCCGGGGTGGTCAGGAAGATCTGGTCACAATGTGTGTCTAACTACCTCCGGGGTGGTCAGGAAGATCTGGTCACAATGTGTGTCTAACTACCTCCGGGGTGGTCAGGAAGATCTGGTCACAATGCCTTTTTTAAATCATCTACACCGGTCTGAAAATGTGGGCACAATCAGAATGTGGACATGATCAAGACAAAGGATACATGATGTTGTAACCAGGTAGAAACAGTGCTTTAGGGAATCCAGTACAACCTCAGACATGATCTGCTCTATACAATTGGTGAACTAATAGCAAGGGCACATATCAATTATTACATCATGTGTCTGTCTCCTGATCTCATTATTCAAACCTATCAATATATAGTATTTTCCCTGAACAAATTTTGCACAGTACCTTACAATTGTTTAGATAAATGACATATTGGAGTATTCCCTTTCTAACAGAATGATTGACTTTGTAAAACCCCCAGAACGGACAAGTTGTCAAGCAGAAAGAAAGCATATGTATTCATTTTTGTAGTGCTACATTTACAACATTTGAGTTAGTTTTAATTTTTTTGCATAATTTTTTGTGTTTGCAGTTTGGTGTATGGCTGCAATGAAGTATGGCAAATGTCTGTCGTATATCAGCACCAAAAGACTGTTTTCTGGCCAGACATTTGATGACTTGTATTGTATGGTGTAGAAATAGTACATAGCAAAAATGTGCAATGCAGCTCAATCCTTTTTGCCTGCAAGGTGATTACATTTTACAAAACAGCAAAGAGAAACAATGCTAACAGCACATTACTAGACAAATAAAGCTGGTCAACACAGTCAGTACAAGTCTGCTCCATGTTCCCTTGTGATTCAACTACTCCTTCTGTATCCCGGGTTTATTGTTAACGGGTTGCTTTCTGGTCATCTGAGAGGGATACAAAACCACTAGGAGCTGAAAGTCAGACCTGTTACACAGTGAGCGCTCGCTTGGTACAGTAATGTACTTGCCCAAGATTTGACAATAAAACATGTTTTTCAAGTTTTTTCAAAAGATTTTGTTCCAATTTAAAAAATGAAAAAAAGGTAGAATGACAGTCTGGTTGCATCCAGGTTACCTTCATTTAAAAACAGGTTACGGGGGGAGATCACTTATCACTTAACTTGATCATTTGGGGTTTGTCTAAAAAGCATTAATATAGTTATAGAAAAACAGAAACCCAGATTGTAGCTTCGATTAGCCAGAGTGCGGGAACTAAAGGTTCCCATTCTTACAAAATACTTTACTTTTTAATCTCAGTTATTCAAGAAGTTATATTAATATATAGCACCAGCCTGTAGATCACAAGTCTTGGGGATGTATGTTCTGAAAGAGACAATGTGGTGGTGAACTAAATAGCATAACCCAGACAGCAGTGAGACAAAATGCTGAATTCCCCAAAGAACTAAAAGTGCAGTCCCACTCCAGCAAATTCCCAGACCCAAGCTATCTAACCCCGGCCACAGAACACCTCTCCTCTCCTCTTCTACCACCTCTATGCCAACTGATGAGGTGCTTCAAGCATTTCCATGAGGAACGTGTCGATAGGGGTGTCACCAATCAGCTTGAAGAAGAACAGGTGCTCCAAACACTTCAAGCCAATAGAACGCAGT
Organism: Oncorhynchus gorbuscha; assembly: GCF_021184085.1. Taxonomy (NCBI): domain Eukaryota; kingdom Metazoa; phylum Chordata; class Actinopteri; order Salmoniformes; family Salmonidae; genus Oncorhynchus; species Oncorhynchus gorbuscha. Next base: position 69,075 of record NW_025746590.1, on the reverse strand, counting down.
GCTGGCAGCCTGAGGAGGAGCTTAGCAAACCTGAGGGAGAGGGGTGAAGAGTGAGGGAATGAAATAACAGGACATTAATAAGCTACATGAACGCAGCAGCAACACTCCAGGGTCCGTTAGCAGCACAACCACAGGAGAGCAGATTAGTATGTATTGTTTTACACACAATACAAATGTAATGAGATACTAGTACTAATTCATGTAGCACATGAATGCCTACCTTCCCTGCTGCTCGGGGTATTTCTGCTTGCAGTAGGCTTCCAGTGACGCATAGACCTTCTCTCTCAGGAGCTCCACCTCTCCGGTGTTGGACAGACCTTTAGCGTCTGAGGGAGGGACACAACAGTTATTAACAGTAAAGGTGCAGAGGTAACATTGTGTACGAGGGACTAATGGTAACAATAGAGCACCTGGGTTGAAGAGGACGATGGCTCGGAGGCAGCCCAGCTCTGTCTTGTCCATCTGCATGTCTCTCATCTTACTGACCAGCTCAGTGAGAACCCTACAGGAGGCCGGAAAGAGAGGTGGAGAGAGTGGTCTACATAGATCTACACTAGGTGTGTGTGTGTGTGTGTGTGTGTGTGTGTGTGTAGGTTATTACCGGTCAAATATGGCTCCCACCTCAGCACTCTGCACACTCTCCCTGTGGGGGTCAATTACAGCGTGTTATCACATGATGATGATCACAGAATTTAATACAACACTGTTATTATATACCTCTATGGTAATTATGCTATTATTATTTTGTACGTTTTCCCTATTAGTGGTTAATGTTATGAGAAGCTAATCCTAGGTCTGAGCCGAGGGGTAACTTAGCCACATACTCTGTGCCCAGCTGTCAAAGATGGCAGCCACCCCCAGCACTGTGTGCCTACCTGTCAAAGACGGCCGCCACCTCTGCACTGTGTGCCTACCTGTCAAAGACGGCCGCCACCTCTGCACTGTGTGCCTACCTGTCAAAGACGGCCGCCACCTCTGCACTGTGTGCCTACCTGTCAAAGACGGCCGCCACCTCTGCACTGTGTGCCTACCTGTCAAAGACGGCCGCCACCTCTGCACTGTGTGCCTACCTGTCAAAGACGGCCGCCACCTCTGCACTGTGTGCCTACCTGTCAAAGACGGCCGCCACCTCTGCACTGTGTGCCTACCTGTCAAAGACGGCCGCCACCTCTGCACTGTGTGCCTACCTGTCAAAGACGGCCGCCACCTCTGCACTGTGTGCCTACCTGTCAAAGACGGCCGCCACCTCTGCACTGTGTGCCTACCTGTCAAAGACGGCCGCCACCTCTGGACTGTGTGCCTACCTGTCAAAGATGGCCGCCACCCCAGCACTGTGTGCCTACCTGTCAAAGATGGCCGCCACCCCTGCACTGTGTGCCTTCCTGTCAAAGATGGCCGCCACCCCTGCACTGTGTGCCTACCTGTCAAAGATGGCCGCCACCCCTGCACTGTGTGCCTACCTGTCAAAGATGGCCACCACCCCTGCACTGTGTGCCTACCTGTCAAAGATGGCCGCCACCCCTGCACTGTGTGCGTTGTCCCGGTGTAGCTCATTGGCCAGCAGGACCCCGTCCTTCACAGCGATGGAGCGGTGTGAGAAGGAGGCGATCAGAAGTTCATTCCACCCTGACACACACAAGAGAAAAAGAGAGGGGAGAAGACAGGAGTGGAGCAGACGAGGGAGAAGAGACCGAAGGGACGGGACAGATACACAGGACGGAAGAGCAGAGAGGATCAGAGAAGGGAGGAGGAGAGACCTCATCAACAACCTCTGGGGCATTTGCTACTGTGTCCAGCAGAGTCTATCATGTATCAAATGATAGCCCATGGAATGCTTGTTGCTCACTTAGTCTACATTAGTGGAGCATCAAATGAGTGGATTCGGCTATTTCAACATTTCTGCTACAATAGCCCCCTGACGAAGGACAGTAAAGACATTTCTGCTAATAGCCCCCTGACGAAGGACAGTAAAGACATTTCTGCTACAATAGCCCCCTGACGAAGGACAGTAAAGACATTTCTGCTACAATAGCCCCCTGACGAAGGACAGTAAAGACATTTCTGCTACAATAGCCCCCTGACCCCAGGACAGTAAAGACATTTCTGCTACAATAGCCCCCTGACGAAGGACAGTAAAGACATTTCTGCTACAATAGCCCCCTGACGAAGGACAGTAAAGACATTTCTGCTACAATAGCCCCCTGACGAAGGACAGTAAAGACATTTCTGCTACAATAGCCCCCTGACGAAGGACAGTAAAGACATTTCTGCTACAATAGCCCCCTGACGAAGGACAGTAGACATTTCTGCTACAATAGCCCTCTGACGAAGGACAGTAGACATTTCTGCTACAATAGCCCTCTGACGAAGGACAGTAGACATTTCTGCTACAATAGCCCCCTGACGAAGGACAGTAGACATTTCTGCTACAATAGCCCTCTGACGAAGGACAGTAAAGCCATTTCTGCTACAATAGCCCTCTGACGAAGGACAGTAAAGACATTTCTGCTACAATAGCCCCTTGACTGTAAAGACATTTCTGCTACAATAGCCCCCTGACGAAGGACAGTAAAGACATTTCTGCTACAATAGCCCCCTGACGAAGGACAGTAGACATTTCTGCTACAATAGCCCCCTGACGAAGGACAGTAGACATTTCTGCTACAATAGCCCTCTGACGAAGGACAGTAGACATTTCTGCTACAATAGCCCTCTGACGAAGGACAGTAGACATTTCTGCTACAATAGCCCCCTGACGAAGGACAGTAGACATTTCTGCTACAATAGCCCTCTGACGAAGGACAGTAAAGCCATTTCTGCTACAATAGCCCTCTGACAAAGGACAGTAAAGACATTTCTGCTACAATAGCCCCTTGACTGTAAAGACATTTCTGCTACAATAGCCCCCTGACGAAGGACAGTAAAGACATTTCTGCTACAATAGCCCCTTGACTGTAAAGACATTTCTGCTACAATAGCCCCCTGACAGTAAAGACATTTCTGCTACAATAGCCCCCTGACGAAGGACAGTAAAGACATTTCTGCTACAATAGCCCCCTGACGAAAGACAGTAAAGACATTTCTGCTACAATAGCCCCCTGACGAAGGACAGTAAAGACATTTCTGCTACAATAGCCCCCTGACGATGGACAGTAAAGACATTTCTGCTAAAATAGCCCCCTGACGAAGGACAGTAAAGACATTTCTGCTACAATAGCCCCCTGACGAAGGACAGTAAAGACATTTCTGCTACAATAGCCCCCTGACGAATCCCTGGTAAAGACATTTCTGATACAATAGCCCCCTGACAGTAAAGACATTTCTGCTACAATAGCCCCCTGACGAAGGACAGTAAAGACATTTCTGCTACAATAGCCCCCTGACGAATCCCTGGTAAAAACATTTCTGCTACAATAGCCCCCTGACGAATCCCTGGTAAAAACATTTCTGATACAATAGCCCCCTGACAGTAAATACATTTCTGCTACAATAGCCCCCTGACGAATCCCTGGTAAAGACATTTCTGATACAATAGCCCCCTGACAGTGAAGACATTTCTGATACAATAGCCCCCTGGCGAAGGACAGTAAAGACATTGCAACACTGCCTGGTACGGCAATTGCTTGGCCTCTGACCGCAAGGCACTACAGAGGGTAGTGGGTACGGCCCAGTACATCACTGGCGCTAAGCTGCCTGCCATCGAGGACCTCTACACCAGGCGGTGTCAGAGGAAGGCCCTAAAATTTGTCAAAGACCCCAGCCACCCCAGTCATAGACTGTTCTCTCTACTATCGCATGGCAAGCGGTACCGGAGTGCCAAGTCTAGGACAAAAAGGCTTCTCAATCATTTTTACCCCCAAGCCATAAGAATCCTGAACAGGTAATCAAATGGCTACCCGGACAATTTGTATTGTGTGCACCCCACAACCCCTCTTTGCATTGTGTGCCCTCCACAACCCCTCTTTGCATTGTGTGCCCTCCACAACCCCCTGCTGCTCCTCTGTTTATCATATATGCATAGTCACTTTAACTATATACATTCATGTACATACTACCTCAATTGGGCCGACCAACCAGTGCTCCCGCTCATTGGCTAAGCGGGCTATCTGCATTGTGTCCCACCCACCAACCTCTCTTCTATGCTACTGCTACTCTCTGTTCATCATATATGCAGTCACTTTAACCATATCTACATGTACATACTACCTCAATCAGCCTGACTAACCGGTGTCTCTATGTGGCCTCGCTACTTTTATAGCCTCGCTACTGTATATAGCCTGTCTTTTTACTGTTGTTTTATTTCTTTACCTACCCATTGTTCACCTAATACCTTTTTTGCACTATTGGTTAGAGCTTGTAAGTAAGCATTTCACTGTAAGGTCTACCTACACCTGTTGTATTCAGAAAAACGTGACAAATAAACTTTGATTTGAACACACCTCCAGGCTGTGTAAAGGCTATTTGACCAAGAAGGAGAATGATTGAGTGCTGCATCAGATGACCTGGCCTCCACAATCACCTGACTTCAACTCAATTGAGATGTTTTGGAATAAGTTGGACCGCAGAGGAAAAGCAGCCAACAAATGCTCAGCATATGTGGGAACTCCTTCAAGACTGTTGGAAAAGAATTTCAGGTGAAGCTGGTTGAGAGAATGCCATGAGTGTGCAAAGCTTTCATCAAGGCAAAGGGTGGCTACTTTGAAGAATCTAAAATATAAAACATTTTGATTTGTTTAACACTTTTTTGGTTACTACACGATTCCTTATGTGTTATTTCGTAGTTGTGTCTTCACTATTATTCTACAATGTAGAAAAATAGTTAAAATAAAGAAAAACCCTTGAACGAGTAGGTGTCTGAAAACTTTTGACTGGTACCGTATATATTAAAACACCCCCCCCCCCCCTCACAGATTTGGGTGCTAAACCATTTATTATTTTGAAATGTTACTTATTATTTTAAATATTCAAAAAATAATTAAGGAGCCATCTCTTTTCGCCTCTTCACTTGTTGACGTTGAGACTGGTGTTTTGCAGGTATTATTTAATGAAGCTGCCAGTTGAGGATTGAGGTGTCTGTTTCTCAAACTAGACACTCTAATGTATGTGTCTTGTATTATAATAGCAGGATATATATGGTCTTGTTTTATAATAGCAGGATATATGTGCATGTAATACAATTGATAGCGGTTAGGAATAATCTCACAATAGGGGCAGCTCCTTCTCTATGATCAGTCGTTTTGGGCTCCTCACTGGTAGATACATGTACACTATCATATGCACTACCCTGGTTGCCTCTCGAATGAATACGGGAACAGAACATCACTTGTAAACTCTATTCTTTGAGACAGTGCATATCACATCCAGCCTCCTGGTGTCTCCCTCCCTCCAGACAATGGTACCTGCACGCAGGAGGATGACCTGGTCGTCCAGGGGCAGCTCAGAGAAGTGAGGGATCCTCTTGGCCCACTCCACCAACGCAAACAGCTGCTTGTCTGCGGTCTGGCAGATGTTTGTCACCGCATCATGAGGCTAAAACACAAAAAAAGATACAAAAATCCCATAAACTGCAATAACAGACCCTAAAAGCCAATGCTGAAGCTAGAAATAATGCAATAATCACAAGTAGGAAAGAAAACACTTTTAAACGCCATGCTAAAGAGACAGCAGTTTATGTAACGTTTTTAAAGAATATTCACCCCAAGAGCTGAGTAGTAGGCTATGAATCAGAGGCAGATAACTCCTTTAACTGACACCGCAAAATTTCCGGAAACTTTTCCAGGTGGGGGACTCCCTGAGTTAGGAATAAACACAGAAGAACTCCTCCAACCGGTATTTCCGGGAATTTTGCAACCCTAATACTGATCCAGTCAACAGTATAGCCCTGTATACTCACAGAGCTACCAGCGGAGCCTGTATCAGAGTGGAGCTCCGCCCTCTGCTCCACGGACGTCTCTGCCTCCAAGATCTTCTCCACGGGCATCTCCTCGTTCACAGCACTGCTGCACTCCAGTCCCTCCTCTCGCTCCCTGATCCTCTGACGCTCCTCCTGGACTGCTGCACCCCGCCACGCATCCAACCACACCACAGAGCCAGGAGGGGAGAGACGGGAGACAGGAAGAGGGGCGTGGGTTAATAGGAGAGAGGGGCGGAGGGAGTCACAAGGTTAGAAAAGACAAGGTGACAGAAGAAAGGAAAGGAGGAAGTTGTGCCCATCTTAACTCCTGTTAGGCTTCATCCAAACAGGGTGAAAGGTCAAATTGGTATACTTTCATATAACAATGCATTCATTTCTTAGCCAATGTGTTGTGAGAATTAGCCTACCAGTGTGTGCCAAGAATTTGTTATTTAATTGCACTCTCTCAATACCACATCCAATCATATAATTTATCATCTCTCCATTCTCCCAATGTCTTTATCCTTACATTTCTGACGTTCATCTTGGACCACTATAGAAAGAGGGAGAGAAAGAATAGGGGAAAAGAAAAGGAAGAGAGAGGTTAGTTATATGAACCTACCCCCATATGCTCTACCCCTGTTTTGTTAAGGACTTTGAAAACAACGTACCATCCCCCCACACAATCCAATGATCAAATAGAAGTTATTGTCAAAGGTTTCACTGGGCTAGGTCTATATTCAACATAATTCAAGCATTTCATCAAATGATTCTGGCCTTTGAACTATACCATTTTACAACAGTCTACGTCACAAATCAATTTAAAATGTAATTCATTAAAGAAAATGTAGTCAAGTTTGAGATTCTGCAGGTATAAAAACACATTTCTCAATCGCTCCCTCCAATTTTTTTCATGTTGCCCTTTCAAAAGCACTCCTACAAACTCTCAAAGTTGAAAAATATGGATGGCCCAAAACCATTAGGCTCTGCTCCAAATGTTCAGTCCCTCCCTTCCCTCTTCATGATAATAGACAGACGTCCAGTCCTTCTCTACCTTCCCTCTTCATGATAATAGACAGATGTTCAGTCCTTCTCTACCTTCCCTCTTCATGATAATAGACAGACGTTCAGTCCTTCTCTACCTTCCCTCTTCATGATAATAGACAGACGTTCAGTCCTTCTCTACCTTCCCTCTTCATGATAATAGACAGACGTTCAGTCCTTCTCTACCTTCCCTCTTCATGATAATAGACCGATGTTCAGTCCTTCTCTACCTTCCCTCTTCATGATAATAGACAGATGTTCAGTCCTTCTCTACCTTCCCTCTTCATGATAATAGACCGATGTTCAGTCCTTCTCTACCTTCCCTCTTCATGATAATAGACAGATGTTCAGTCCTTCTCTACCTTCCCTCTTCATGATAATAGACAGACGTCCAGTCCTTCTCTACCTTCCCTCTTCATGATAATAGACAGATGTTCAGTCCTTCCTTACCTTCCCTCTTCATGCCCATAGCCAGACACTTCTGGTAGCGACAGTACTGGCAGCGATTGCGCTGGCGCTTGTCCACCAGGCATTCTTTGTTATCCCTGCAGGTGTAGCTCAGGTCCTTGCGCACTGTGCGTTTGAAGAAGCCCTTGCAACCTTCACAGCTGTACACACCATAGTGCTTACCTGCGGGAAGGGGGAGACTTGTCACACCAACATTTTAAAAACGATACGACACCAGGCCAGCTAAAAACAAAACCTTTTTATCACAGACACACATTCATACATGAATAAACTCATAAAAGTAGTACCGCAGTGAACACATTTAAAATGAAAAAATAAAAAGATATTCAATCAGTGACCTAGAATCCTGTTTGCCCCATCCCCCAGACGCTTGTTCCCGTTTTCTAAGAATTCACACTTCTACTCAATACAACACATTAAATGTAGCGTCACACTGATCACTGTATAATAGAATACTGCATAGAATGTCTGATTTGCAAAGTTGTGCAAAGGCCTACCTGTGATTTGTCTGGAGGAATATACATCAGTGGAGGCTGCTGAAGGGAGGACGGCTCATAATAATGACTGGAACTGTGCAAACGGAATGGCATCAAACACATAGAAAACATGTGTTAGATACCATTCTGCTCCAGCCATTACCATGAGCCCGTCCTTCTCAATAAGCTGCTACCAACCTCCAGTGATATACTGTACATGCATAATGATCTGCAAGTCATTGTCTCAGTAAGAGGAAAACACTGCATGAAACCTTAACTTTTCAGATAACAGGCACACGCGCACACACACACACACACACACACACACACACACACACACACACACACACACACACACACACACACACACACACACACACACACACACACACACACATAACTTGCTGTCTCCCACAACACACACTGATCCCAACTTTTAAAAACGTTCAGCACCAAACAGAATTGAAGGAGTAGCAGAAAGAAATAGATTTGTTGATATAGTTTAGTCTTCCATCAGGCCAACAGTATATGAATCGTACCTTTTGAAGCACATCTCATGAGTAGCAGACCCTTTCCCCTTCTTCCTGTTCCAATCAAAATGCTCCTAAACCTACTGCCAAGGTACCCAGGTTGTTAGCTAGCTAGGTAACATGACTGAACAACATTGTTTGGTATCAAAACAATTATTAGTAACCCGGTATTAGTTTAAAATGGCTCGCAATTTATTTATTTGTATTATATGAAATGTGCGCAAAAGGCATCTCTGGTAATATGGGACATATTTTAGAGACAATACTTTTTTTTTGCTGTAAAGCAGCAAGGATGCCTGTCGCCAAGCGGTCCTCCAATTTCCCTCTCTGACACTCAGCAGCTGCATGACCGTGAACTTGAAGTCTACTCAGACTGGTCTGTGCTCTTGGTTATAACAGGCGATGAAATGATACAGTACATCAACATTGCTCGCTGCTCAACATTGCTCGCTGCAATGTAAGAAATCTAACAACAGAAGACTCGTCAGGGTCTGAGTCTGCTTCCCCGCTCGCCATCACGGCTAAAGAAGCAGGTGAGTGAGGGGTGGGCAGGTAGGGAAAGCTAAGAGAAGCAGGTGAGTGAGGGGCGGGCAGGTAGGGAAAGCTAAGAGAAGCAGGTAAGAAAGCTAAGAGAAGCAGGTGAGTGAGGGGCGGGCAGGTAGGGAAAGCTAAGAGAAGCAGGTGAGTGAGGGGCGGGCAGGTAGGGAAAGCTAAGAGAAGCAGGTGAGTGAGGGGCGGGCAGGTAGGGAAAGCTAAGAGAAGCAGGTGAGTGAGGGGCGGGCAGGTAGGGAAAGCTAAGAGAAGCAGGTGAGTGAGGGGCGGGCAGGTAGGGAAAGCTAAGAGAAGCAGGTGAGTGAGGGGCGGGCAGGTAGGGAAAGCTAAGAGAAGCAGGTGAGTGAGGGGCGGGCAGGTAGGGAAAGCTAAGAGAAGCAGGTGAGTGAGGGGCGGGCAGGTAGGGAAAGCTAAGAGAAGCAGGTGAGTGAGGGGCGGGCAGGTAGGGAAAGCTTAGAGAAGCAGGTGAGTGAGGGGCGGGCAGGTAGGGAAAGCTAAGAGAAGCAGGTGAGTGAGGGGTGGGCAGGTAGGGAAAGCATAGAGAAGCAGGTGAGTGAGGGGCGGGCAGGTAGGGAAAGCTAAGAGAAGCAGGTGAGTGAGGGGCGGGCAGGTAGGGAAAGCTAAGAGAAGCAGGTGAGTGAGGGGCGGGCAGGTAGGGAAAGCTAAGAGAAGCAGGTGAGTGAGGGGCGGGCAGGTAGGGAAAGCTAAGAGAAGCAGGTGAGTGAGGGGCGGGCAGGTAGGGAAAGCTAAGAGAAGCAGTATGCACAGGTCACAGCTGCCACACGTGACCTGCGCATACAAGAGACTAGTGACTATTTCTAAAATTCAACTAAATTTATAAACAAAACTGACTTTATAAACATTTAATAACAGGCACATTCTTTAGAGGGCTGAAAGAGTCAGTAGTATCATATGAAACAGTACTACGGTATTCTAAGTATCATGATGTTTTGGTAGCGTGATATTACCGCGGTAATGGTATACACTATGTAGGAATGAGGACAGATTTTGTTTTTTGATGAGCAGTTACGTAGAGCTTCACTAATTAATGAATCTGCAGCGTTTCATGTGCCTTTATTGTTTCTATAGTGACATAGAATGAAACAGGCCAGTAAAGAACATTGGTTAGACTGATGGGGAGAGGTCAGGACACACAGCTGAAGACAGCTGACAAAAAGGATTATCCTCTCTGAATTTGCTGGGATTTAAAATAAGTCCCCGGCCCGACGTTTCACCTCTACTAACCCTGCTCTTAGTGCACAGCACTCACCAGAGGAGAGCGGTCTCCACAGATGGCACACATGCGTTTCTGGGAGAGCATTATCCCAGGGCTGTGTGCAGACATAGGCCTCAAGCCAAACGGGGGTTTGACATCATCCGAGCTGCTGATTGAGTGCATCCCCATTGTAGAGTTGATCTGTGCACAAACAAAAAGTGGAAGAAAAAAATATATAACAATGCTGTTATCATGACTGATTAAAAAAAATAAACATCTAGGCTACGTAGGCTAGCCTAAATGTCAGCCTTTCTGTGCACAGCAACAAACTTCAGCACTAGTCTGAGCTTGGAAATAATGCAAGAGAATAAACACATACAGAGTAGGATCATTTAAATGCAAAGATGAAAGCAAAACAAGGACCCTGGGTGTGTTTCTCACCTGGCTACTGCTAATAGGCCCATAACCCATGGAGGGTGCCACACCAGGGGAGCCCAGTGAGGGGCTGATGACTGAGAAAGGCGAGCCAAAGGTGCTGGTGGGACTGTTGGAGGCTGAACTGGTGGGCTGATGCGATGACATGGCTATTGAGCTACCCAGCGGAGAGGAGGATGTTGAGTTGTCTGAAGGACAATAATCTGTTGGGGTTGAAGGTTACATTATCACAATTGATAACTATTTTTCAAGACTAGCTACATCATCATGTGGCCAGCGAAATGTATTCACATAAATGCCACTTGTAGGCCCCTAGCTACTTAGACAGCTGAAGATATTCAGCTGATTGTAAGACATTCAGTATTCTCACTGGTAATTATTTGATCTAACAACTTACCGTGCTTCTACACCCGCATTGCATTGCTTGCTGTTTGGGGTTTTAGGCTGGGTTTCTGTACAGCACTTTGAGATATCGGCTGATGTACGAAGGGCTATATAAATACATTTGATTTGATTTACCAGTAGCTAGCTAGTTAGGTTGTCCCTGCTAACTAGCTAGGTAACGTTAAACTGTTTAATTAAAACTAGAAAGGCCTAAATAACTGACATGTTAGCTTGCTAGCTACCATGGAATGGGGTATGCCCGGTACTGTAATAATGATAAATACTCCTTAATCGTATCAACTGACCTTAGATTTGACAGGCCTTCCTCCACATTACTAACGTTAGTTACTAGCTAGCTAAAATAAAACAAATGTCGTAGCTAGCTAGCTATGTTCGGTAGTTGGCTAACGAGTTGCCTCGCTAGGTAGTTACATTTAAGACGGTCAGTTGACTTTAGCTAGCTAAACATTTTTATAAACACTGGTGTCATCCAAGTGGACAAATGAGAGATCACTTTAATCCAGCGTTGGCAATGATAAAAAAAGCTAATATGTACTTCTGGTTTAGAAAGCAATGGCAAATTAGACCAGACGTTAGCTAACTTTAGTTAGCTAGCACGTAGCTACTGTATGTAAACTAAACAAATGTATACGATGATTGTAAGCAATTAAATATCACAGCAAGCATCAACCGTTTAAAAACTCACACCATGTTTCGCTAGATAACTTGCCAGCTAGCTAGCTGTTTCAAAATCATTGGTGGTAGCTAGCTAGCCAGCGAGCTAACGTTAGCTGTCTAGTTAACTAATGCTAATGTTGGCCTCAAAAATATTATTTCGCGAGTTACAATTGGGGGGAACGCAATATACTCACTAGAAACACCTTCGGCACATCGTTGTAGGTTACATAACTATTTGTAGTTGCATATTATTTGCGAAATCCAAGAGACGGACCAAATGCGAGGTAATAGGCCTACACTCAAACCCCGTTTACTTGATGCTGTTGTTGTTTACACGGAAAGGAAGCCATGTTGGCTCAATGCCAGTGACAGTGTCTTTAGAGCCACAATGTCTCTGGGCAGAACAGTTGCAACATTCACCAGTGGTAGGACTAACGTTTCAATTTCCCTCTATATACTGTACCTAATATATTAAGGAAAATCAACAGATTCACAAATTAAACAACATTACATTTTACAAGTGTAACTAATATGAATATATGTAAATCAATGTAGACTACATCGATTGTGGACCTCAATTTGGGATATTTATCAGCTGATGATGAAAGATTATTCTGCAAAAGCCTCTTCCTAATACATTTCATGGTTGAATAATGGTGGTGGTTTGACAGGAGGACAGCTGGTTAAACTACATTTGACACATGCCTGTAAGACATTTAAACTGCTTTATTTCACAATGATTCTTAATCTCAAATATGTTTAGGGTTAAATAATCCTTTAAAAAAGTATAAAACATGCAACCAATATGGCTCAGTGTCTGTTTGTTTATTCACTTTTCTCATCACGTGATTATTTTGAGAGAAAATGCTAATTGTATATTTTGGTGTAGCCTATACAAATCCAGGAAGTTGAGGCTACTGTATATGCAAAGTTGGGTAAAGCAGCCTCGGGAGATGATAGAGGTTCAGTTAAGTCTTCTATTTTCTACTTTATTTGCTCGTTTTTTCCTGGTGGTTGTGTGCTTTATTCATGCTGATTTTGATTTTAAATTTGAGACATGTAACATGGGAATCATTCTCACATACAGCACCAGTCAAAAGTTTGAACACACCTACTCATTCCAGGGTTTTTCTTTATTTTTACTATTTTATACATTGTAGAATAATAGTGAAGACATCAAAGTATGAAATAATACATATGGAATGTTTTATTTTTAAGATTCAAAGTATCCCCCTTTACCTTGATGACAGCCCTACACACTCTTTTGCATTCTCTCAACCAGCTTCATGAGGCAATCACCTTGAATGCTTTTCAATTAACAGGTGTGCCTTGTGTTTGAGCCAATCAGTTGTGTTGTGACAAGGTAGGGATTTTTTACCTACCTCATCCCCGTACTGTTTTTATTTATTTACTTTTCTGCTCTTTTGCACACCAATATCTCTACCTGTACACGACCATCTGATCATTTATCACTCCAGTGTTAATCTGCAAAATTGTAATTATTCGCCTACCTCCTCATGCATTTTGCACACAATGTATATAGACTCTCTTTTTTTCTACTGTGTTATTGACTTGTTAATTGTTTACTCCATGTGTAACTCTGTGTTGTCTGTTCACACTGCTTTGCTTTATCTTGGCCAGGTCGCAGTTGCAAATGAGAACTTGTTCTCAACTAGCCTACCTGGTTAAATAAAGGTGTTCTCAACTAGCCTACCTGGTTAAATAAAGGTGTTCTCAACTAGCCTACCTGGTTAAATAAAGGTGTTCTCAACTAGCCTACCTGGTTAAATAAAGGTGTTCTCAACTAGCCTACCTGGTTAAATAAAGGTGTTCTCAACCAGCCTACCTGGTTAAATAAAGGTGTTCTCAACCAGCCTACCTGGTTAAATAAAGGTGTTCTCAACTAGCCTACCTGGTTAAATAAATAAAGGTGTTCTCAACTAGCCTACCTGGTTAAATAAAGGTGTTCTCAACTAGCCTACCTGGTTAAATAAAGGTGTTCTCAACTAGCCTACCTGGTTAAATAAAGGTGTTCTCTACCTGGTTAAATAAAGGTGTTCTCAACTAGCCTACCTGGTTAAATAAAGGTGATATAAAAAATAAAAAGGGATGGTATACAGAAGATAGCCCTATTTGGTATAAGACCAAGTCCATATTATGGCAAGAACATGACGATCAGTCAATGTGGAACATTTTAAGAACTTTAACAGTGCAGTCGCAAAAACCATCAAACACTATGATGAAACTGTCTCTCATGAGGACCACCACAGGAAAGAAAGACCCAGAGTTCATTAGAGTTACCAGCTTCAGAAAATGCAGCCCAAATAAATTCTTCACAGAGTTCAAGTAACACACATCTCAACATCAACTGTTCAGAGGAGACTGCTTGAATTAGGCTTTAATGGTTGACTTGCTGCAAAGAAACCACTACAAAAGGACACTATAATAAGAAGAGACTTGCTTGGGCCAAGAAACATGAGCATTGGACATTAGACCGGTGGAAATCTGTCCTTTGGTCTGGTGAGTCCAAATTTTAGATTTTTGGTTCCAACCGCTTTGTCTTTGTGAGACTCAGAGTAGGTGAATGGATGATCTCTGCATGTGTGGTTCCCACCGTGAAGCATGGAGGAGGAGGTGTGATGGTGTGGCGGTGCTTTGCTGTTGACACGGTCAGTGATTTATTTAGAATTCAAGGCTCACTTAACCAGCATCGCTACCACAGCGATATGTTTGTGTTTTTCCGGACAATCCCACCTAGGCTGTGCAAGGGATATTTGACCAAGAAGGTTGAGATGGTTTGGGAAGAGTTGAACCGCAGAGTGAAGGAAAAGCAGCCAACAAGTGCTCAGCATATGTGGGAACTACTTCCAGACTGTTGGAAAAGCATTCCAGGTGAAGCTGGTTGAGAGAATGCCAAGAGTGTGCCAAGCTTTCATCAAGGCAAACTGTGGCTACTTTGAAGAATCTCAAATACAACATATATTTTGATGTTTAATACTTTTTTGGTTACTACATGATTCCATATGTGTTATTTAATAGTTTTGATGTCTTCTCTATTATTCTACAATGTAGAAAATTGTTTAAATTAAAAATAAAAATAAACCTTGAATGAGTTGTCCAAACTTTTGACTGGTGCTGTACAGTGTGGGCTCCTAGTCTTTTGCATGAAGCAGAGTTAAACTTCCTTGTTCTTTAAAGGGGAACAATAGGTCTGTTCACTCAAGGGCGTGACAATAGGTCATGCCCTTGAGTGAACAATTCTGTCGCTAACTTCATTAATCATTTTGTTTCACGCTCATTTGTCACACCAGCAAAAGACAGTAACTACAGTATAGTGTCACCTGTTTGGGAAGGTATCTTCATACAGAGTAACCTGAATTGCTCAACCTCATTCCTAACACCTTACTAATGACTTGGACTGTCAACTAGCATTCTATTTTTCAATACAAAATGGACCGTTCTGAGACAATTGCTTGTTATCTGTAGGCGAATAGGCCGAGCAATGACTTTTCCATTATCAGTGTATCTCAACAGTTTCACACTGTGATTATGTACATTTTGTCAGTTATCATGTGGTTTTTGGTGACACACTTCCGTGTTCTTGACTGACATGTTTTTCTTACCACCTGTCACAGCCTCATCATGTGGGCTCTGTGTATAAGAGTGACACATCTAAACCTGATGCACTACCTTGTCAGAGAACATTGCGACAAGGGTGAACCTAAAACATGTGTTATCTTTATAAACAAGAACGGTCACATTCTTAAACACCTTACTACTAGGGAGTCTTAATAAGTCAGTCAACTAAGTTACAACGGGTGTCAGTGGCCTCCATTTCAGATGATTTTGTATTCGACTAGAACACAGGGTGTCACAGTTTGTATGTTTTGGTTAGATCTGAACGTTAGTGATGGACAGTTACAGCGATTTCAGTTTGACAAGCCATTCTGAAGACTAGTGAGAAGCTACAGTCATGAAGAGGAGCACTGCACTGTTGCGTCTCCTGTCAGTCTCAGGTATGTCATTCGTCAGTGCTTTCAATAACATCAAAGTTATTTGTTGGAGTCATTGTGATAATTTAGGCATCATTGAATAAGGCATTAAAATATAAATCCGTCAGAAAGAGGTATAAGTGTTGGGAGTACCTCATACATAAAAGACTGATCGTCTGTTACCCAATCAACACATGGGTAACTTTCAAACGGCAGGCCATTTTTCAGGATCCTTTCATAGTTCTCTCTGTTCATGAAAAGCAACATGATGTGTATTATACGTTGATATTCTGTGATATTAACAGGATGTGTGTGTGAAACCTATGCATGCAGCAAGGAGATATGATTAACTTGCTCTCTAATGGTTTTTGATTGTATTTTACAGGACTGTGTTACCTGACTCTCAGTATCTCCCCTCCTCAGTATCACTATATTAGCCTTCAAATGAATTATAGCCAAGCCCAGACTTACTGTAGAGACATGTACACTGACTTGGCAACCATCTACAACTCAGGGGATCTGGATAGACTTGTACAATTGGTACCGAATGGTACAGCCAGTGTCTGGATAGGACTGGAGTTTGGAGATGAATTTGAGTGGCACTGGTCATTACCAGATCAGAGAAAGATTGCGTTTTTCAACTGGAGGGCAGCAGAGCCGAAACAAAACAATACTCAAGACAGCTGTGCTGCAATGGATCCAAACGGACAGTGGTTTGAGGATAATTGCCAAATCAAAAGAGGTTTTGTTTGCTTTGATGGTGAGTAATCCTACATCAATTTCAACCGCATATCAGATTCAAACCAGGGCCGATTCCAGGATGATATGTCTGGATGGGCAGTGAGACATGTTTAGCCTGTTTTAAAGCTTGCTGACTGCAATTTCAACTGTTAAACATGACTTGGGTATAATCAGTTGGGTGATTACGTGAGCATAATGATTTTTTTACTTGCTATATTGTATTTACTTCGCCACCATGGCCTTTTTTTGCCTTTACCTCCCTTATCTCACCTCACTTAAACATTGTATATAGACTTATTGTTCTACTGTATTATTGACTGTATGTTTTGTTTTACTCCATGTGTAACTCTGTGTTGTTGTATGTGTCAAACTGCTTTGCTTTACCTTGGCCAGGTCGCAATTGTAAATGGGAACTTGTTCTCAACTTGTCTACCTGGTTAAATATAAGTTAAATTTACATTTAAAAAATTGTCTGGGCAATGCTCAACCCTGCACCCCGCTATATCTCCAATGCTCAACCCTGCACCCCGGTATATCTCCAATGCTCAACCCTGCACCCCGGTATATCTCCAATGCTCAACCCTGCACCCCGCTATATCTCCAATGCTCAACCCTGCACCCGCTATATCTCCAATGCTCAACCCTGCACCCTGCTATATCTCCAATGCTCAACCCTGCACCCCGCTATATCTTCAATGCTCAACCCTGCACCCCGCTATATCTCCAATGCTCAACCCTGCACCCTGCTATATCTCCAATGCTCAACCCTGCACCCCACTATATCTCCAATGCTCAACCCTGCACCCCGCTATATCTCCAATGCTCAACCCTGCACCCGCTATATCTCCAATGCTCAACCCTGCACCCTGCTATATCTCCAATGCTCAACCCTGCACCCCGCTATATCTCCAATGCTCAACCCTGCACCCCGCTATATCTCCAATGCTCAACCCTGCACCCTGCTATATCTCCAATGCTCAACCCTGCACCCTGCTATATCTCCAATGCTCAACCCTGCACCCCACTATATCTCCAATGCTCAACCCTGCACCCCGCTATATCTCCAATGCTCAACCCTGCACCCCGCTATATCTCCAATGCTCAACCCTGCACCCCGGTATATCTCCAATGCTCAACCCTGCACCCTGCTATATCTCCAATGCTCAACCCTGCACCCTGCTATATCTCCAATGCTCAACCCTGCACCCTGCTATATCTCCAATGCTCCATGCATGTATTTTCTATCCTCTGACAGGGAAAAACGCTAGTAACAGTCACATCTTCATTGATGACAGCAAGACTTGGAGAGAGGCTCAAGACCACTGCCGGGGTACGTACACAGACCTGGCCAGCATACGGTCCAGAGAGGAAAACCATCACGTCCAGAACATGTCACTGTCCCAGAGCATGTGGATTGGTCTCTTCAAAGACCCATGGAAGTGGTCAGATGGGAGCAACTCCTCATACCGCTTCTGGAAGACCAATCAGACTAACAACTTCAGAGGGGACCAGAACTGTACTTCTCTTATACTCAACGATAACAAGTGGAATGTCCAGTGGTGCAACATCAGTTGGGGGTTTGTCTGCCATGGTGGTGAGTTTGGTACATTTTTGTTAGATGGGATTCAAATTTTGACCGGTAGCAACTTTTAAGAAAGCAAATAGAAACAGAGAAAACAATTAAGATACAAAATAAAATCAAATTATATTGGTCACATTAATTAAGATGTAATTGCAGGAAATGCTTGTGTTTCTAGCTCCAACAGTGCAGTAATATCTAGCAATTCATAACAATACACACAACCTAAAAGTAAAAGAAAGGAATGAAAGAATATAGAAATATTAGGATGAGCCATGTCAGAGTGGCATAGACTAAAATACAGTAGAATAGAATACAGTATATACATATGAGATGAGTAAAGCAGTATGTAAACATGATTTAATGTGTTTGTTATGAATTAAATACATTTGACCCTTGATTCTAATGTATTTGTATATATTCCTTACAGAAATGAAGCGACCAACTACCCAGATGCCACCTACAACTCCTCCCACAGCTACTGTGCCACAAACAACTCCTCCCACAGCTACTGTGCTTGCCACTGCTGAACAGTCAACTACAGATGAAGTAACACCTAAGCTAACAACTACCCATTTTGTGCAGATCCAACATATTCTTTTAGATCTTTTACCAACCTCTGACCAAGCAACTACTGTAGGCTTACCTGTTCAAAACACTCCATCTACACCAGTACCAACTACTGTAGGCTTACCTGTTCAAAACACTCCATCTACACCAGTACCAATTACTGTAGGCTTACCTGTTCAAAACACTCCATCTACACCAGTACCAACTACTGTAGGCTTACCTGTTCAAAACACTCCATCTACACCAG
The DNA here is from genome assembly GCF_021184085.1 of Oncorhynchus gorbuscha. NCBI lineage: Eukaryota > Metazoa > Chordata > Actinopteri > Salmoniformes > Salmonidae > Oncorhynchus > Oncorhynchus gorbuscha. The sequence continues at coordinate 50,270 of NW_025746590.1, read as the reverse complement.
TACCAACTACTGTAGGCTTACCTGTTCAAAACACTCCATCTACACCAGTACCAACTACTGTAGGCTTACCTGTTCAAAACACTCCATCTACACCAGTACCAACTACATTCACTACCACAGACCAAGGTTCAATTGAACAGTTAACTACAAAACACCTAACTACCGAACATGGAACTACTGTTAAAAAACCAACTACATTCAATACCACAGTAAATGTTACTGAACATTTGACTACTGAACGCCTAACGTCTGACCAAGCGACTATTGTACCTGTTCAAAGCAATATCGCTATGCCTGTACCAGCTTCATTGATTTCCTCAGAACATGCTTCAACTGAACAGTTAGCTAATGAACACCTAACCTCTGACCCAGCAACTCCTGTACCTGTTCAAAGCAATATCTCAATGCCTGTAGCAACTACATTAACTAGAGAGCAAGCAACTACTGGTTACATACATACAAGCGCTACTTTCAATACCACAGTGCGGGTTTCTACCGAACACACAAGCTCTGATCAAGCAATTACTGCACCTGTCCAAAATACTCCCTCTACACCTGTACCAACTATATTCACTACCACAGAGCAAGTGACTACTAGTTACATACCTACAAGTGCTATGACTGCACCTGTCCAAAACACTCCCTCATCGTCTGGACAAACTACATTCAATTCCACAGAACATACTTCACCAGAACAGTTAACTACTGAACACCTAACCTCTGACCCACTGACTACTGTACCTGTTCAAAAACAAACTACATCCAATACCATAGTGCGTGTTTCTACTGAACAGATGTCGACGAGACTCCAAACCTCTGACCCACTGACTACTGTACCTGTTAAAAAACAAACTACATCCAATACCACAGTGCATGTTTCTACTGAACAGATGTCGACGAGACTCCTAACCTCTGACCCACTGACTACTGTACCTGTTCAAAACACGACCTCAATGCCTGTACCAACTACATCCAATACCACAGTGCGTGTTTCTACTGAACACCTAACCTCTGACCCACTGACTACTGTACCTGTTCAAAACACGACCTCAATGCCTGTACCAACTACATCCAATACCACAGTGCGTGTTTCTACTGAACAGCTGTCTACCAGACTCCTAACCTCTGACCCAGTGACTACTGTACCTGTTCAAAAACCAACTACATCCAATACCACAGTGCGTGTTTCTACTGAACAGCTGTCTACCAGACTCCTAACCTCTGACCCAGTGACTACTGTACCTGTTCAAAAACCAACTACATCCAATACCACAGTGCGTGTTTCTACTGAACACCTAACCTCTGACCCAGTGACTACTGTACCTGTTCAAAACACTCCTTCTACACCTATACCAACTACATCCAATACCACAGTGCGTGTTTCTACTGAACAGCTGTCTACCAGACTCCTAACCTCTGACCCACTGACTACTGTACCTGTTCAAAAACCTCAATGCCTGTACCAATTACATCCAATACCAGTGCGTGTTTCTACTGAACACCTAACCTCTGACCCACTGACTACTGTACCTGTTCAAAACACTCCTCAATGCCTGTACCAACTACATCCAATACCACAGTGCGTGTTTCTACCAGACTCCTAACCTCTGACCCAGTGACTACTGTACCTGTTCAAAACACTCCTCAATGCCTGTACCAACTACATCCAATACCACAGTGCGTGTTTCTACTGAACAGCTGTCTACCAGACTCCTAACCTCTGACCCAGTGACTACTGTACCTGTTCAAAAAACAACTACATCCAATACCACAGTGCGTGTTTCTACTGAACATCTAACCTCTGACCCAGTGACTACTGTACCTGTTCAAAACACTCCTTCTACACCTGTACCAATTACATCCAATACCACAGTGCGTGTTTCTACTGAACACCTAACCTCTGACCCAGTGACTACTGTACCTGTTCAAAAAACAACTACATCCAATACCACAGTGCGTGTTTCTACTGAACACCTAACCTCTGACCCACTGACTACTGTACCTGTTCAAAACACGACCTCAATGCCTGTACCAACTACATCCAATACCACAGTGCGTGTTTCTACTGAACACCTAACCTCTGACCCACTGACTACTGTACCTGTTCAAAACACGACCTCAATGCCTGTACCAACTACATCCAATACCACAGTGCGTGTTTCTACTGAACAGCTGTCTACCAGACTCCTAACCTCTGACCCAGTGACTACTGTACCTGTTCAAAAACAACTACATCCAATACCACAGTGCGTGTTTCTACTGAACACCTAACCTCTGACCCAGTGACTACTGTACCTGTTCAAAACACTCCTTCTACACCTATACCAACTACATCCAATACCACAGTGCGTGTTTCTACTGAACAGCTGTCTACCAGACTCCTAACCTCTGACCCACTGACTACTGTACCTGTTCAAAAATGCCTGTACCAACTACATCCAATACCACAGTGCGTGTTTCTACTGAACACCTAACCTCTGACCCACTGACTACTGTACCTGTTCAAAACACGACCTCAATGCCTGTACCAACTACATCCAATACCACAGTGCGTGTTTCTACTGGACACTGTCTAACCTCTGACCCACTGACTACTGTACCTGTTCAAAAACACCTCAACGCCTGTACCAACTACATCCAATACCACAGTGCGTGTTTCTACTGGACTCTAACCTCTGACCCAGTGACTACTGTACCTGTTCAAAACACGACCTCAATGCCTGTACCAACTACATCCAATACCAGAGTGCGTGTTTCTACTGAACACCTAACCTCTGACCCAGTGACTACTGTACCTGTTCAAAACACTCCTTCTACACCTATACCAACTACATCCAATACCACAGTGCGTGTTTCTACTGAACAGCTGTCTACCAGACTCCTAACCTCTGACCCACTGACTACTGTACCTGTTCAAAACACGACCTCAATGCCTGTACCAACTACATCCAATACCACAGTGCGTGTTTCTACTGAACACCTAACCTCTGACCCACTGACTACTGTACCTGTTCAAAACACGACCTCAATGCCTGTACCAACTACATCCAATACCACAGTGCGTGTTTCTACTGGACACCTAACCTCTGACCCACTGACTACTGTACCTGTTCAAAACACGACCTCAACGCCTGTACCAACTACATCCAATACCACAGTGCGTGTTTCTACCAGACTCCTAACCTCTGACCCAGTGACTACTGTACCTGTTCAAAACACGACCTCAATGCCTGTACCAACTACATCCAATACCACAGTGCGTGTTTCTACTGAACACCTAACCTCTGACCCAGTGACTACTGTACCTGTTCAAAACACTCCTTCTACACCTTTACCAACTACATCCAATACCACAGTGCGTGTTTCTACTGAACAGCTGTCTACCAGACTCCTAACCTCTGACCCAGTGACTACTGTACCTGTTCAAAAACCAACTACATCCAATACCACAGTGCGTGTTTCTACTGAACACCTAACCTCTGACCCAGTGACTACTGTACCTGTTCAAAACACGACCTCAATGCCTGTACCAACTACATCCAATACCACAGTGCGTGTTTCTACTGGACACCTAACCTCTGACCCACTGACTACTGTACCTGTTCAAAACACGACCTCAATGCCTGTACCAACTACATCCAATACCACAGTGCGTGTTTCTACTGAACACCTAACCTCTGACCCAGTGACTACTGTACCTGTTCAAAAACCAACTACATCCAATACCACAGTGCGTGTTTCTACTGAACAGCTGTCTACCAGACTCCTAACCTCTGACCCAGTGACTACTGTACCTGTTCAAAAACCAACTACATCCAATACCACAGTGCGTGATTCTACTGAACACCTAACCTCTGACCCACTGACTACTGTACCTGTTCAAAACACGACCTCGACGCCTGTACCAACTACATCCAATACCACAGTGCGTGTTTCTACTGAACATCTAACCTCTGACCCAGTGACTACTGTACCTGTTCAAATACCAACTACATCCAATACCACAGTGCGTGTTTCTACTGGACAGCTGTCTACCAGACTCCTAACCTCTGACCCAGTGACTACTGTACCTGTTCAAAAAACAACTACATCCAATACCACAGTGCGTGTTTCTACTGAACACCTAACCTCTGACCCAGTGACTACTGTACCTGTTCAAATACCAACTACATCCAATACCACAGTGCGTGTTTCTACTGGACATCTAACCTCTGACCCAGTGACTACTGTACCTGTTCAAATACCAACTACATCCAATACCACAGTGCGTGTTTCTACTGGACAGCTGTCTACCAGACTCCTAACCTCTGACCCACTGACTACTGTACCTGTTCAAAACACTCCTTCTACACCTGTACCAACTACATCCAATACCACAGTGCGTGTTTCTACTGAACAGCTGTCTACCAGACTCTAACCTCTGACCCACTGACTACTGTACCTGTTCAAAACACGACCTCAATGCCTGTACCAACTACATCCAATACCACAGTGCGTGTTTCTACTGAACACCTAACCTCTGACCCAGTGACTACTGTACCTGTTCAAAACACTCCTTCTACACCTGTACCAACTACATCCAATACCACAGTGCGTGTTTCTACTGAACAGCTGTCTACCAGACTCCTAACCTCTGACCCACTGACTACTGTACCTGTTCAAAACACGACCTCAATGCCTGTACCAACTACATCCAATACCACAGTGCGTGTTTCTACTGAACAGCTGTCTACCAGACTCCTAACCTCTGATCCACTGACTACTGTACCTGTTCAAAAACCAACTACATCCAATACCACAGTGCGTGTTTCTACTGAACACCTAACCTCTGACCCACTGACTACTGTACCTGTTCAAAACACGACCTCAACGCCTGTACCAACTACATCCAATACCACAGTGCGTGTTTCTACTGGACACCTAACCTCTGACCCACTGACTACTGTACCTGTTCAAAACACGACCTCTCAATGCCTGTACCAACTACATCCAATACCACAGTGCGTGTTTCTACTGGACAGCTGTCTACCAGACTCCTAACCTCTGACCCACTGACTACTGTACCTGTTCAAAACACGACCTCGACGCCTGTACCAACTACATCCAATACCACAGTGCGTGTTTCTACTGAACACCTAACCTCTGACCCACTGACTACTGTACCTGTTCAAATACCAACTACATCCAATACCACAGTGCGTGTTTCCACTGAAGATGCAACTCCTGAACGCTCAACCGCTAACCAAGCCACTACTGCTTACTTACCTGAAACAACTGTACCTGTTGGAAAGACTCCCTCAACACCAGTACCAACTATGTTCAATACCACAGTGCATGTTTCTACTGAACACCTAACCTCTGAACCACTGACTACTGTACCTGTTCAAAAACCAGCTACGTTCAATACCACAGTGCGTGTTTCTACTGAACACCTAACCTCTGACCCAGTGACTACTGTACCTGTTCAAGATAGGACCTCAACGCCTGTACCAAGTACATTCAATACCACAGTGCATGTTTCTACTGAACACCTAACCTCTGACCCAGTCACTACTGTACCTGTTCAAGACAGGACCTCAACGTCTATACCAACTACATTCAATAGAACAGACCATGTTTCTACTGAACAGTTAACTACTGAACACCTAAATACAGAAAGTGCACTACTGTACCTTTCAAGACATTATCTCTACGTCTGTACCAACTACATTCAATAGAAAATGTTTCTACTGAAAGTTAACTACTGAACACTCAACTACAGAAAGTGACTACTGATTTCTCACCTACAAGAGCTTCTAATGCTAATGTCCAAAACATTTCCTCAACGTCTTTACCAACATTCAATACCACAGTGCATGTTTCAACTGAACACCTAACCTCTGACCCAGTGACTACTGTACCTGTTCAAGATAGGACCTCAACGCCTGTACCAAGTACATTCAATACCACAGTGCATGTTTCTACTGGACACCTAACCTCTGACCCAGTGCACTAATGTACCTGTTCAAGACAGGACCTCAACGTCTTTACCGAGTACATTCAATACCACAGTGCATGTTTCAACTGAACACCTAACCTCTGACCCAGTGACTACTGTACCTGTTCAAGATAGGACCTCAACGCCTGTACCAAGTACATTCAATACCACAGTGCATGTTTCTACTGGACACCTAACCTCTGATCCAGTGACTACTGTACCTGTTCAAGACAGGACCTCAACATCTTTACCGAGTACATTCAATACCACAGTGCATGTTTCAACTGAACACCTAACCTCTGACCCAGTGACTACTGTACCTGTTCAAGATAGGACCTCAACGCCTGTACCAAGTACATTCAATACCACAGTGCATGTTTCTACTGGACACCTAACCTCTGACCCAGTCACTACTGTACCTGTTCAAGACAGGACCTCAACATCTTTACCGAGTACATTCAATACCACAGTGCATGTTTCAACTGAAGAGGCGACTACTAAACAACTTACTACTGAGAATGTAAAACATCAATCAACAACTGAGACTGCAGACACAGAAATGCAACACAGCATTACACAAGTGACTACTGAACATACTTCTGCCCTACATATAACCACAGTGGCTGAGACTGCTCCATACAGTACTACAGAGCCTGTCAGTCTCTCCACTGTTATGCCAAATGAAAACAGTCAAGGTTTAAGTCCAGGTAACTTTCATCATTATATCACAATTATTGACATGTTGAAAGCCTAATAGTCTCTTTTTTGTTTGGCTGTGGTTTTATGTTGTTTCAAAGATGTTATATTACAGAGCAGAGGTATAAATGCATACAAATCTACATTTTGTTGAATGGGCTCCATGTTATCTATCTTTAATATCTTTATTTCTCTCAGACAACCTGATATTGATCCATGAGAACATGACGTGGAACGAGGCCGTGAGCTACTGCAGAGAGCACCACGTTGACCTGGTCTCGATCACTACAGAGCTGCTTCAGTACTGGGTGGCAGAGAGGGCTGCCAACGCCACCTCATCCCACGTCTGGGTGGGCCTGCGCTTCACCTGTTCATTCCACTTCTGGTTCTGGATCAGGTCTGATGCAGGCTGCTACCAGAACTGGGCCCCCGGGCACGGCTCAGACAGCCAGCAGGACTGTGGGATTGCAGGGGCTGTAGAGACCACCGGGAGGCAGCAATGGGTTAGTCTGGAGGAGAACCAGAGGCTCAACTTCATCTGCTACAAATGTTCTGGGGACAGTGGTGAGGGGTTGATACATCCCTGATTCGGACAACTTTTGTATTATGTATGTTTCTTGTGCAACGTGAAAAATGTACACTACCGTTCAAAAGTTTGGGGACACTTAGAAATGTCCTTGTTTTTGAAAGAAAGCACATTTTTGTCCATAAAATAACATCAAGTTGATCAGAAACATAGTGTAGATATTGTTAATGTTGTAAATGACGATTGTAGCTGGAAATGGCCGATTTTTTATGGAATATCTACATAGGCGTACAGAGGCCCATTATCAGCAACCATCACTCCTGTGTTCCAATGGCACGTTGTGTTGCCTAAACCAAGTTTATCATTTTAAAAGGCTAATTGATCATTAGAAAACTCTTTTGCAACTATGTTAGCACAGCTGAAAACTGTTGTTCTGATTAAAGAAGCAATAAAACAACGATAGACAGCTGTATGGGTATGGTTCTGTATGTTTTAGTGTGTTATTGTTGAGTTCATGTTTGGCACTCCATTTTATGAATAAGAGTTTGCATTACATGCTTGCTGCTGCACTGTCTGCTACAAATGCTACATTGACACTGCAGTAGATTGTATATTAAACAACTGCTACATTGACACATCAGTAGACTGTATATTTGTCACGCCCTGACCTTAGAGAGCCTTTTTTTGTCTCTATTTAATTTGGTCAGGGTGTGATTTGGATGGGCATTCTATGTTCTGTTTTCTATGTTTTTGTATTTCTATGTTTTGGCCGGGTATGGTTCTAAATCAGGGACAGCTGTCTATCGTTGTCTCTGATTGGGAATCATACTTGTTTCAAATATTTTTATTAAACACACACAAGAATGGTGTATAGGTATACATGACAGGTATACAATTCTTATCTAAACATAAAAGAGCATACAGGAACAACAAGACCCAGAGTTCTGAGTGCAGAACAAATAATACAGAACACGACATACAAAACAAGGACACGTAGAAAGAAAGAGGGAAGATGTCCCCCTCTCCCCATCCCCTATCCCCCCCCCCCCCCCCCCAACTGCTCGGTGGTAGGGCCAGCACACGCTGCCCAAAGGTAGATTAAAGTATTACAATTGAGAGTGCGTTAATAAGTACAAATTCACAGCGCCGACACGTCCAAGTAGGAGAGGAAAGGCTGCCAGATTTGATCAAATGTTGATAATTTATTGTTCAGAATATATCTCATTCTTTCTAAGTGTACAGTGTTTGCCAATTCACTGAGCCATAATTTGGTAGAGGACGCTTCCCTCCTTTTCCAAAACAACAAGATTAGTTTTTTTGCCGAGATGAGACCATACGAGATTAGTTGTTTTTGGGGGTTGGTTAATCCGTTTAGGGACTCAGATACTCCCAGGATTATCAGAAGCGGATCTGGATCTATTGAAGTCTCCAAAACTTCAGAGAGGATCCTAAAAATTCCACACCATTAACCATGCAAGCTAGAGCATAGGGCAAAGCTGTGGAGTAGTGTACCCTGCGCAGCCTGACATTTATCACATGTAGGGGATGTGTCAGGAAATATCCTATGCAGTTTAGTTTTGGAATAGTGTAATCTGTGTAATACCTTGAATTGTATGAGACGATGTCTGGAATTAATGGAGCATGTGTGGTTATACTCCAAGCTCTCTTCCCAGTCTGCCACTGAGATGTCAGTCCCTAGTTCTTCCTCCCATTTTGCCTTGATGGCATCAGTAGAAGGTGTGCTAACAGATTGAAAAGCATCATATAGACGCAATATCAGTTTATCTGAGGTGGGGCATATTTTTATGCATCCGTCAAACATGGAAGGTTTAGCATTCCCAAATGTTGGGAGGTGTTTTCTAACGTAGTCTCTAATTTGTAGGTATCTGAAAAAATGACTTCTGGGAAGATTATAAGTTTCCCTCAGCAGCTCAAAGGAAGCAAAGGTCCCTTCTATGTATAAATCCCCTATGGTGCTTATCCCCAGCTCTCCCCATCGCTCAAAGGTGTTATCAAGGTTAGAAGGGGCAAAGGAGGGATTCCTGGCAACAGGGAGCATGAATGACATTGGTCTGAGCTCAAAGTGGACTTTAATTTGCTTCCAGATTCGGACTGTGCTATGTATTATAGGATTGTTACAATAAATTGACATCTCCAGATTGACAGGCGACAAAATCACAGCGCCAATAGAGAAGGGGTGACCCTCCTCACGCTCCATACTAAGCCAGCTGGATGCCGGGAGTACGTCATCCAACAGAAACGTAACAATGTGGAGGTTAGCGGCCCAGTAATAAAATATAACATTTGGGAGAGACAATCCTCCTTCCATCTTGGATTTACAGAGGTGTTTTTTACCTATCCTGTGTGTTTTATAATCCCAGATGAAAGGATTGATTATTGAGTGTCATGTTTTGTCATTAATTATCATGTCTTGTCCCTGTGCTTCCCCTTCTATTCGTTTCCCTCTGCTGGTCTTATTAGGTTCTTTCCCTCTTTCTATCCCTCTCTCTCCCCCTCCCTCTCTCACTCTCTCGCTCTCTCTTCTCTCTATCGTTCCGTTCCTGCTCCCAGCTGTTCCTATTCCCCTAATCAATCATTTAGTCTTCCCACACCTGTTCCCGATCCTTTTCCCTGATTAGAGTCCCTATTTCTCTCCTTGTTTTCCGTACCTGCCCTGTCGGATCCTTGTCTATATTCACCGTGCTGTGTCTATGTTTTGCCCTGTCGTGTCGTGTTTCCCTCAGATGCTGCGTGGTGAGCAGGTGTCTGAGTCTGCTAGGTTCAAGTGCCTTCCCGAGGCAACCTGCAGTTCTTGATCAAGTCTCTTGTCTGTTCTCGTCTTTACGAGTAGTATTATGCCTTTTGTTTTGTTAAGTATCTTACTGGATTAAAAACTCTGTTTTCGCCAAGTCGCTTTTGGGTCCTCATTCACCTGCATAACAGAAGGATCCGACCAAGGAATGGACCCAGCGACTACAGAGGCTCGTAACACTGCCGTCAAGATCCAAGGAGCCATGCTCGGCAGACACGAGCAGGAATTGTCTGCTGCTCGCCATGCCGTGGAGAACCTGGCCGCTCAGGTTTCCGACCTCTCTGGACAGTTCCAGAGTCTTCGTCTCGTGCCACCTGTTACTTCCTGGCCTGCCGAGCCTCCGGAACCTAGGGTTAATAACCCACCTTGCTACTCCGGGCAGCCGACGGAGTGCCGCTCCTTTCTCACCCAGTGTGATATTGTGTTCTCTCTCCAACCCAACAAATACTCTAGCGAGAGAGCTCGGGTTGCTTACGTCATTTCACTCCTTACTGGCTGGGCCCGAGAGTGGGGCACAGCTATCTGGGAGGCAAGGGCTGATTGTTCTAACAATTACCAGAACTTTAAAGAGGAGATGATTCGGGTTTTTGACCGTTCAGTTTTTGGTGGGGAGGCTTCTAGGGCCCTGGCTTCCCTATGCCAAGGTGATCGATCCATAACGGATTACTCTATAGAGTTTCGTACTCTTGCTGCCTCTAGTGACTGGAACGAGCCGGCGCTGCTCGCTCGTTTTTTGGAGGGACTCCACACAGCGGTCAAAGATGAGATTCTCTCTCGGGAGGTTCCTTCCAGTGTGGACTCTTTGATTGCTCTCTCCATCCGCATAGAACGACGGGTAGATCTTCGTCACCAAGCTCGTGGAAGAGAGCTCGCGTCAACGGTGTTTCCCTGCTCCGCATCGCAACCATCTCCCTCCTCTGGCTCAGAGACTGAGCCCATGCAGCTGGGAGGTATTCGCATCTCGACCAAGGAGAGGGAACGGAGGATCACCAACCGCCTGTGCCTCTATTGCGGATTTGATGGACATTTTGTCAATTCATGTCCAGTAAAGGCCAGAGCTCATCAGTAAGCGGAGGGCTACTGGTGAGCGCTACTACTCAGGTCTCTTCATCTAGATCCTGTACTACTATGTCGGTCCATCTACGCTGGACCGGTTCGGGTGCTACATGCAGTGCCTTGATTGACTCTGGGGCTGAGGGTTGTTTCATGGACGAAGCATGGGTTCGGAAACATAACATTCCTTTCAGACAGTTAGACAAGCCTACGCCCATGTTTGCCTTAGATGGTAGTCATCTTCCCAGTATCAGATTTGAGACACTACCTTTAACTCTCACAGTATCTGGTAACCACAGTGAGACTATTTCTTTTTTGATTTTTCGTTCACCTTTTACACCTGTTGTTTTGGGTCATCCCTGGCTAGTATGTCATAATCCTTCTATTAATTGGTCTTGTAATTCTATCCTATCCTGGAACGTATCTTGTCATGTGAAGTGTTTAATGTCTGCCATCCCTCCCATTTCTTCTGTCCCCACTTCTCAGGAGGAACCTGGCGATTTGACAGGAGTGCCGGAGGAATATCATGATCTGCGCACGGTCTTCAGTCGGTCCCGAGCCAACTCCCTTCCTCCTCACCGGTCGTATGATTGTAGTATTGATCTCCTTCCGGGGACCACTCCTCCTCGGGGTAGACTATACTCTCTGTCGGCTCCCGAACGTAAGGCTCTCGAGGATTATTTATCTGTGTCTCTTGACGCCGGTACCATAGTGCCTTCTTCCTCTCCGGCCGGGGCGGGGTTCTTTTTTGTTAAGAAGAAGGACGGTACTCTGCGCCCCTGAGTGGATTATCGAGGGCTGAATGACATAACGGTTAAGAATCGTTATCCGCTTCCCCTTATGTCATCAGCCTTCGAGATTCTGCAGGGAGCCAGGTGCTTTACTAAGTTGGACCTTCGTAACGCTTACCATCTCGTGCGCATCAGAGAGGGGGACGAGTGGAAAACGGCGTTTAACACTCCGTTAGGTCATTTTGAGTACCGGGTTCTGCCGTTTGGTCTCGCCAATGCGCCAGCTGTTTTTCAGGCATTAGTTAATGATGTTCTGAGGGACATGCTGAACATCTTTGTTTTTGTCTATCTTGACGATATCCTGATTTTTTCACCGTCACTCGAGATTCATGTTCAGCACGTTCGACGTGTTCTACAGCGCCTTTTAGAGAATTGTCTCTACGTAAAGGCTGAGAAGTGCTCTTTTCATGTCTCCTCCGTTACTTTTCTCGGTTCCGTTATTTCCGCTGAAGGCATTCAGATGGATTCCGCTAAGGTCCAAGCTGTCAGTGATTGGCCCGTTCCAAGGTCACGTGTCGAGTTGCAGCGCTTTTTAGGTTTCGCTAATTTCTATCGGCGTTTCATTCGTAATTTCGGTCAAGTTGCTGCCCCTCTCACAGCTCTTACTTCTGTCAAGACGTGTTTTAAGTGGTCCGGTTCCGCCCAGGGAGCTTTTGATCTTCTAAAAGAACGTTTTACGTCCGCTCCTATCCTCGTTACTCCTGACGTCACTAGACAATTCATTGTCGAGGTTGACGCTTCAGAGGTAGGCGTGGGAGCCATTCTTTCCCAGCGCTTCCAGTCTGACGATAAGGTTCATCCTTGCGCTTATTTTTCTCATCACCTGTCGCCATCTGAGCGCAACTATGATGTGGGTAACCGTGAACTGCTCGCCATCCGCTTAGCCCTAGGCGAATGGCGACAGTGGTTGGAGGGGGGCGACCGTTCCTTTTGTCGTTTGGACAGACCATAAGAACCTTGAGTACATCCGTTCTGCCAAACGACTTAATGCCCGTCAAGCTCGTTGGGCGTTGTTTTTTGCTCGTTTCGAGTTTGTGATTTCTTACCGTCCGGGTAGCAAAAACACCAAGCCTGATGCCTTATCCCGTCTGTTTAGTTCTTCTGTGGCTTCTACTGATCCCGAGGGATTCTTCCTTATGGGCGTGTTGTCGGGTTAACAGTCTGGGGAATTGAAAGACAGGTTAAGCAAGCACTCACGCACACTGCGTCGCCGCGCGCTTGTCCTAGTAACCTCCTTTTCGTTCCTGTTTCCACTCGTCTGGCTGTTCTTCAGTGGGCTCACTCTGCCAAGTTAGCTGGTCATCCCGGTGTTCGAGGCACTCTTGCGTCTATTCGCCAGCGCTTTTGGTGGCCGACTCAGGAGCGTGACACGCGCCGTTTCGTGGCTGCTTGTTCGGACTGCGCGCAGACTAAGTCGGGTAACTCTCCTCCTGCCGGTCGTCACAGACCGCTCCCCATTCCTTCTCGACCATGGTCTCACATCGCCCTAGACTTCATTACCGGTCTGCCTTTGTCTGCGGGGAAGACTGTGATTCTTACGGTTGTCGATAGGTTCTCTAAGGCGGCACATTTCATTCCCCTCGCTAAACTTCCTTCCGCTAAGGAGACGGCACAAATCATCATCGAGAATGTGTTCAGAATTCATGGCCTCCCGTTAGACGCCGTTTCAGACAGAGGTCCGCAATTCACGTCACAGTTTTGGAGGGAGTTCTGTCGTTTGATTGGTGCGTCCGTCAGTCTCTCTTCCGGGTTTCATCCCCAGTCTAACGGTCAAGCAGAGAGGGCCAATCAGACGATTGGTCGCATACTACGCAGCCTTTCTTTCAGAAACCCTGCGTCTTGGGCAGAACAGCTCCCCTGGGCAGAATACGCTCACAACTCGCTTCCTTCGTCTGCTACCGGGTTATCTCCGTTTCAGAGTAGTCTGGGTTACCAGCCTCCTCTGTTCTCATCCCAGCTTGCCGAGTCCAGCGTTCCCTCCGCTCAAGCGTTTGTCCAACGTTGTGAGCGCACCTGGAGGAGGGTGAGGTCTGCACTTTGCCGTTACAGGGCACAGACTGTGAGAGCCGCCAATAAACGCAGGATTAAGAGTCCAAGGTATTGTTGCGGCCAGAGAGTGTGGCTTTCCACTCGCAACCTTCCTCTTACGACAGCTTCTCGTAAGTTGACTCCGCGGTTCATTGGTCCGTTCCGTGTCTCCCAGGTCGTCAATCCTGTCGCTGTGCGACTGCTTCTTCCGCGACATCTTCGTCGCGTTCATCCTGTCTTCCATGTCTCCTGTGTCAAGCCCTTTCTTCGCACCCCCGTTCGTCTTCCCTCCCCCCTCCCGTCCTTGTCGAGAGCGCACCTATTTACAAGGTACGTAAGATCATGGACATGCGTTCTCGGGGACGGGGTCACCAATACTTAGTGGATTGGGAGGGTTACGGTCCTGAGGAGAGGAGTTGGGTTCCGTCTCGGGACGTGCTGGACCGTGCGCTTATTGATGATTTCCTCCGTTGCCGCCAGGGTTCCTCCTCGAGTGCGCCAGGAGGCGCTCGGTGAGTGGGGGTACTGTCATGTTTTGTCATTAATTATCATGTCTTGTCCCTGTGCTTCCCCTTCTATTCGTTTCCCTCTGCTGGTCTTATTAGGTTCTTTCCCTCTTTCTATCCCTCTCTCTCCCCCTCCCTCTCTCACTCTCTCGCTCTCTCTTCTCTCTATCGTTCCGTTCCTGCTCCCAGCTGTTCCTATTCCCCTAATCAATCATTTAGTCTTCCCACACCTGTTCCCGATCCTTTTCCCTGATTAGAGTCCCTATTTCTCTCCTTGTTTTCCGTACCTGCCCTGTCGGATCCTTGTCTATATTCACCGTGCTGTGTCTATGTTTTGCCCTGTCGTGTCGTGTTTCCCTCAGATGCTGCGTGGTGAGCAGGTGTCTGAGTCTGCTAGGTTCAAGTGCCTTCCCGAGGCAACCTGCAGTTCTTGATCAAGTCTCTTGTCTGTTCTCGTCTTTACGAGTAGTATTATGCCTTTTGTTTTGTTAAGTATCTTACTGGATTAAAAACTCTGTTTTCGCCAAGTCGCTTTTGGGTCCTCATTCACCTGCATAACATTGAGTCCAGTTGTTTATGAAATGATTTAGGTATGAATACTGGGATGTTCTGATATAGGTAGAGCAGTTGTGGGAGGAAGACCATTTTAATGGCATTAATTCTTCCGAGCAGAGAAATTGGTAGAGTTCTCCAAAATAGTATGTTTGCTTTGAGTTTTTGTATCAGAGAGGGGAAATTCTCTTTAAATAGTAAGGAGTATTGTTTGGTAACTACAATTCCTAGGTAGATACATTTTTCTGAAGATAACTTAAATGGGAGATGTTCTAGCCAGGAGGTATTTTGCGACCGTATGGGCATTAATTCACTCTTGTTCCAATTTA